>NC_056746.1:1260321622-1260529122 GCF_019279795.1 Protopterus annectens
AAGTGTAGGATTTCATGTCATCTGGCAGAAATCCGCACTGATTGTAAAAACAATGCACCATCAAAAACACCTTTCTCTGCATAGACGGCACACAGGTTTTAAGATCCACATACTGGACCACATAGACATGGGTGATCTTGAAGGTGATATCCTGAATGTACTGGAAAAATGTGCTCATATGACAATTAAAGCTGAACTCTTCCATAAAGCCCAGAATAAATTACTACTGTTCATTTAAAAGTGTACTGGAACTTAAAAAATTGGTAAATTGTTTACAGGACTAATTTTGTTTTATTTTTCCACTGCCCTTATTTATCCACTATCATCTTTTTCCAGTTTTTCACCATCATTTCTTTCCAGTTATTTTTAATACCAAGGTAAATAATATTTAATAGTATATGTATAATATGTTTCTATCATCACATTTCTTTTAGCTTAAATATAGAACACTTTTTTCCATTTTCTTGCAAATGATTTTTAATAACAATACTAGCTAATTATTCTTTAATTGTCACACTTTTTTAGTTATTAATAGATTTTATTTAATTTATATTGGGTAATTAATTTATTTTGAAGTATTGATTTTACTGTTATTTTATATGGAGTGTTCACTACTTTTATAAGGACACTATATTTTCTGTCTCACACTGGCCAGCACATAGTTAATGTACTTTTCCTGGTTTAACTTCCTTATTAAATGTACCTATAATGTATTCTTGTTTTTATTTTTTTTACCGTGCATATTGGTTAGTTTTAGTAAGATTTTGTGTGTGTGTGTGTGTGTGTGTGTGTGTGTGTGTGTGTGTGTGTGTGTGTGTGTGTGTGTGTGTGTGTGTGGTTCTTGTATACAGACCTGAAGAAGTCTAGAGGGACAAAATTGATCTTTGTTAACAATAATTTATGGAAATAGATTATGTTTTGGACAGTATATATTTTTCTGGATGCCAAATTATATTTTTTTGATTGCTAAATGGTCTAATATTTAAATATTTCCAACCATGTATTATAATGTCTTTGATAAATTCACAGGCTTTGTTTAATAATAATCTGTTTAATAAGAAGTACCACATCATTAATTTTTTAATGTTATTTAAATTACATATTGTTTAAATTATTAGGACATTTCGTAGGTAGGGCAGTACCAGTTCAAATATCACACTGATAAGATAGGGGAAGGGATTTAATGATAAGACATATACCAGTACACTTTGTTTTACAACAAAATAAACCATTCCCATACCTGATAACAGGTATATAGTCAGAAAGTTTGGGGTGAAACTATCATTATATTTATTTTTTGTTTTGTTTGGATCATTTGTCTGTGTGCTTACTAAAGGATTTTTGACTGGAAACAGACTGTCTATCCCACTTGGATTACTTCTGAATGCCTACTAGGGTTAATAATGCTGTATAATATTAATACTATTTCAAAATAAGTTTTTATTTTTTGATACAGGACATTTTTAAATTGGCTATTTCTACTACCATTTTCTGTTTTTTTTTCTGCTTTTTACTATATAGTGATTAATTAGATACACAGGAATTGAAAAACTTTCACACAGAGAAGTTTCTTACACTGTTTTGTTTTGGACCCACTATGCTGCTATTGTAACTGGATAAAAGTGAGTGACAGACTTAACATCAGAGGTAGAACAGTTAAAATAAATAGAATGGACTGTGACAGTAATTGTTTGATTTATGCGGCTCTCTGTCAACAATGTGAAGCATTCTACATTGTTAAGACAAAGAAAACTTTGTGAGCAGATTTATGAACATCAGTATGTAAATCTGCGGTAGTGGTGCTGCGGTAGCGTTGTCGCCTCACAGTAAGACGCTGTCCGGTTCGATTCTCAGCTAAAGCGTCTTCTGCGTGGAGACATGCGTGAATGGGCGTACCTTCGTTGAAGGTTGTGCGGCAACGCTGGTAACTCGGCACGTAAAAATCAACTGCCAATCATTAGCGGACTGGAGTTCCGCTGTGGCAACCCCTAACCGGGAAAAGCCAAAAGACACAACAAGTATGAGATCAAGAAGGGGAATCTAACAAATGCTCTTTATAAACATGTTTTGGAATTCCCTGATCATTCATTTAAGTTTACGATAATAGAGCAAATAAGAATTGACCCAAGGGGGGCACTGTAGAAGATATTACTGGAAGTAAGAGAAATTTACTGGCAGATTTATTGGAATGCCTACAACTGGCCTGGTTTAAATGAACAGGCAAGTATAGCTCCCTTACTGAAGTTAAAAGCGGCAAGATGGTAATGTGATTGTGTTTATTTTCACTTATTTCCTTTTTGGAGTCACATATGTTCCGTATTTAAATAATTAAATTTTATTACAGGGTTCAAATATTTTTAAATGAGAAGTAAAATATTGTTTTCATGTACTCATAATAATTTAAAAGGTTACAGTGGTTTGTTGGTTATCATGCATGACATAGTAATTCTCTGGGGGTGTGGTGCTGAGCTTGATTTTTATTGGTCCAATAATTTTAAATGAGTATAAAAAGTGGGTTTTTAAATATTTGTAATAAACAGACTGGTTTCAGACTGATGTTGTCTTTTAAAGCCTGGATGTCTGTTGTTTTAACCATTTGGTGTATTGGGAGTAGTAATGTATTTGTTAGTTATGTTTATTCCCCTACTTGTATGTGTTGTTTCACTTTCCTTTGTAATCTCAAGAATTGAGCTGATGCAGGAAATTTCGTTTAGGCTGCACGTCTGTAACTCTAAATAACAATAAAGTTTACTTTGACTTCACTGTATTTCTTCTGCTTCTTGACAATACTTTGCAGTTCTGTTTTGACCTTTCTTATTTCTCCTATGTAGCTAAAAAAACCTTCTTTCCTCTCTTTTTTTCTCATTGTAGAACTTTCCCTAGATTTCATTTACCTTTCTTACCACAATTTATGCCCTTCTAAGTTTCTTCATACCCTTGTCTATGCTCCTTTCATCTTTAGTTTGTGGAAGGGCCCTTCCTTTTCATGGACTGAGGGCCCTTCCTTTTCATGGACTGCGAGCCCTTCCTTTTCATGGACTGAGGGCCCTTCCTTTTCAAGGACTGCTACCTTAACCTCACTGCTGCAACTCATTTGCCTCTTTCTTCTTTTCTTCTCCAAGACTTGTTTTTCCCTCACCTGCTTTAATAGCTGTATCTACACATCTTCTTTTCTTTCCTCACTTGCTGTTTGTTCTCTCCATTTATATCTGAGCTTTTATTTTGACCTCAAAAACTTCCTGTAGTTTAATTCAGCATATCTTTGCAGTCCCACACTTTCATTTTACTTGTTTGCATGTTGTACAACTCACATCTCATGAAGCAGACTGCTGCATTGGTCACTGTTGGCCAGAGGTGCTCATATCACATCTCATGGGTTGTTATACTGGTATTGTGTGCTTACTGAAGGAGGTCTTAGTTATCCTTGTCCTCAAGTAACTATGTTTGAATCTCAATAAACTTGACAGTTTCTACCCCATCTCAAACTTCCATTTCTTGGTAAGCAACTTCAGTCTCATCTTACAGTCAGTGGGATCATGGATCCTTATCAGTTTAGCCTTCACTCTTCTGATAATACCAAGACTTCCTTTGTTCAGGTAGCCGGACATTACCTTATGACTAGAGATTAGTGTTTCTATTCTGTTCTGGTCCCATTTATTATCTGTAGAAAATCTATCTTTTGATTATATCATCCTGATACAAGATGTGCTTTCTTACTCTGGTCTCATTTCCTCTAGTCTCGAACTGGAAAACCCCAGACCCAGATGCAGTACCTAACTTTTGGTTAAAAGTATTAACATCTTTGCACAAGGATTTAGCCATGAGTAAGAACTATTTATATGTGCTCCTCGAACAGACACCACACTGGCTAACAACAGGCAAAACTACGCTCTTACTTAAGAGTGAACCTGCAAGCTACCGTAAAAATTATAGGCCAATAACTTGCCTTCCAACGACATATAAACTCTACATGGGAATTGATGCCAACAGAGTTTATAGTCATTTAGAAGAAAACTCAATTATGACAGTAGAAAAAAAGGGCAATAAAAGAAAGTCATATGGAACAAAGGATCATTTGTTGTTAAATAAACTTATAGTGGAGAACTGTAAAAAGGGGAAGAATTTAAGTATGGCATGGTTTTACTACAAAAAAGCATTTGATAGTATTCCACATTTGTGGATAAAAGAGTTCTTAAAAATGTATGCAATACACCCTACGTTAATTGACTACATTACAGTAACCATGAAACAATGGCAGACCACTTTGCAATTAAGCCATGATAAAGGATAGATTATTATCCCGGGGATAAAAAATTCAAAGAGGGAAATTCCAGGGTGACTTTCTGTCTCCGTTGCTATTCTGCCTTGCCATCAATCCATTAAGCTGTTTACTTAACAGCTTAGACCATGGCTACAATTTGGCTCCCAGAAAATAACAAATTCTAATGACTTCTTATCTTCTCTTTGCCGATGATTTAAAACTGCATAGCTCATCAGATGAGGAACTGAAAGCACAGCTGCAGGTTGTCAAAACTTTTCAGATGATATTAGAATGTCATTTGGTCATGAAAAATGTGAAAAAGCAACCTTTAAAAAAGGAAAACTGCAGCACGAGGAAAACATCAGTTTGGGACAAGAATGTGATATAAAAGAACTTGAGCAAGAGGGAGTGTATAAATACTTGAAAATTGATGAAGGACCAGCAATAAAACATGAACAAATGTAAATAAAACTCAGTAAGGAATACTTTAGAAGACTTAAATTAATCCTGAGAACAGCATTGACGTCTAGGAACAAGATCCAAGCTATAAATTTATTTGCTCTTCCTGTCCTAACGTACAGTTTTGGAGTGATTGGCTGGCCCCAAAAAGTGTTGGATAGATATTAAAACAAGAAGGATGCTTCATGGTCACCAAATGATTTATAAAAAATCAGTGTATATCAAGATTATATATTTCCCGTTCCGAAGGAGGGATGTGCCTCATTGAAACTGATTACATGTATAGATCTGCAATCGTGGGACTCCACAGATATCTACTGACCTCATAAGATCCAAATGTAGTAAAAGTTTTGAAACATGAGGAGAAAAAAATTAAGATGACTTCTCTGCTTAATTTAGCAGAAGCATATCGATGTCAAGCAGGAATGGAAATTAAACCAGAAGTAGATAAAAACTAGGCAGCAATTGAATGTGCCAAAAAACAAAAGAAAGAATATAAGGTGAAGGACCAGATGAGAAGGCAAGAAATGTGGAAAAAAAACATAAATATAGTTGCAAGTATAGAAAACTTCTGGAAGAGCCTCGTGTTGCTCAAGAACGAATGCAGGAATGGTTAAGGAGAGGTGAATTCAAACCAAGAAATAAAAGGTTAATATTGGCAGCCCAAGACAGTGGGCTACGTACACGCTGGTTTACAAAGTCCATTGAACATGTGGGAGAAACAGACAAATGCAGGCTTTGTAAAACTGAATTGGAAACAGTCACACATCTTGTTGCTGATTGCGACACACTAATGGCAGAAGTACTGTATTCTGAAAGGCATAGTAATGTGGCAAGACTGTTGGACTGGGGATTGTGCAAACATTATGGTATTAAAGTGGCTGAAAAACACTGGAAACATGAGCTACAAAACATCATAGAAAATTATGAAGTTTATATCACATAGGATCACTCATTACCAACAGATCAAAAGATAGATGCTAGAAAAATGGATATAGTGGTCCAAGAAAAGAAGACAAAAGTAGCATTGATCATTGAAATTGCCACACCCAATGACTATAGTGTCTTGCAAACAGAGACACAAAGTCATAAAATACCAGGATCTGCAGGCAGAAATGACAGTAATGTGGAAGAAAGATACCCAGACAGTTCCAATAGTAGTAGGAGCAACGGGTCTTATAAAAAAGAATTTACAATCATATTTAGATATGTTACCAATCCATGTAACCCCGTACGAATTGTAGAAGGAGTCATTACTGGGCACACTGCGGGTGCTGCGAAGAGCACTTTTGGCTAACATCAAAGATTGAAGCAATACTAATTTTATGAACTTTAATCGTACTTTGACTTAGGAATGGGGTCCATTCCTGTCATGATATTAGAAACCCAAAAGATTTGGAGAAATTAGAAAAGTCTCATTTCTACCTTCCTTTATTGGTTTGTTTTATGACTTTCAGACCATACTCAAGGAGTGGTTTCAGGTCTGAATATCTCATGATACCATGCTCTGGAATTTGGGGTCTCACCAGGTTTGATCTTGCATCCATTGCTTTTCACAGCTTTTATGCTACCCATAGATGACCTCATTTGAGAGAAGGGACTACCATAGCTTTGTTATAGTGACAAAAGAATCTTTGGGGGGCTGCCATATCACAGCTGTGATGACATATAACTTTACCTCTCCTTTATCCAAGGCCATATGATGAATACGTACTCCTTTGCAGGTTATTTGGAGGTCACTCATCTTTGCCTGCCTAAATATCATTTGCAGCTATTCATGTCCAAAAACCAAGGCCTTATCTATGCAAACCTCTTTGAGGGATTCCTCAGATTTGCCACATTCATATTTTATTTTGTATGGCGGCATCAGACTTGTGTTTGTGTCAAAATTACATGATCTTGGAGTCATCGTTGACAGCCAGTTGACATTTATGGGACAGGTATCACAAGGGTCTACTTTAGGACCTTGAAAGTTTAATAGCTCAAATGCATATGGGTCGAACCATATGCATCGAACTATTAAACAATTTAAGTCCAAAAAAAAAAATACACAAAAAAAAAAAAGAATTTAAACTAGTGTAGGCAGGGGGCAAGCCCCCCTGCATCCCCCACACCCCCAGCTATTATATATACCAACACCGAGATTGCACTACATTGAAGTAAATGGAAATCTACACCTACGGAGATTTCCATTTACATTTTCGATGTTTTGCGCTTTCAGTGTACTCGTGTCGAGAATATCCTATTCGATATTCTCGGATTTCGAGCACATAAAGTAGATCCATATCACAATAGTAAGGCCATGCTGCCCTGATCTGACAAACATTTCTAGGATCAAGCACTTGAACCTCAAGATAATTTCACTGTTGCCTTTCATATTTTGGTCTCTTCTTGTCTAGAGTACTGTGGTTGAGCTTTCTGATACCAATATTGATTGCGTATTAGTAGTGAAAAACCCAGCAGCAAGATTACCAATGGGAATATAATATTATCAATATATTGCTCCTATGCAGGCTGTGTGCAGAGGATTCCAACATGACTGCACTTTGAAGACCAGGTTGATTAGAGCTCTCCCAGTGTGGAAAAGAAAGAGAAGTAAAGGAGCCTGTGGAAACCAACAGTTTGGATAAAATGTAGTTACCAGCTAATCACTCTATTGCCTGGATGACAGCAAAGATGAAATCTGGAGA
Organism: Protopterus annectens; assembly: GCF_019279795.1. Taxonomy (NCBI): domain Eukaryota; kingdom Metazoa; phylum Chordata; order Ceratodontiformes; family Protopteridae; genus Protopterus; species Protopterus annectens. Next base: position 1,260,329,033 of record NC_056746.1, read on the forward strand.
AAGTAAAATAGAATCAGCTAGAAAACCAGAAGAAAATACTCTGTGGGGAAGAAATGTGCAGCTGTTCAGAAAAATAAAGTCCAAATTTCAGTTTCAGTTTTAGTACAGAAGATGAATTACAGTAGTTTAGAGGAAAAATAAATTTAATGCATTCAAAGGTGTTTAGAATAAATGACAAACCTGAAGAACACATAAAGTAAAATGACAAAAGGTTGAGTAGAATAGAAGAAGCTTTAATTATCTGTTCAGATAAGATGAAAAATTGCAGAAATCAGAAGATGAAATGAAGGCAAGACTGGCTAAATGTGAAGCTTCTCAACAAGAACTGTTTCAAAAATTAGAGTTAGAAGACTGCAAGCATAGAAAACCTGAGATTTTCTGCTAGACTATAGATTCCTGGATTTTGTAAACAAATTTCCTGGATAATATTGCCAATACACCAACCAGGGGTGCAACCATACAGGATCTCATCCTCACTGATATAAGAGAGTGCTACACACTCCCTAGTGAAATGTCTTCTGTGGTATGATCAGACCACAAAATGGTCTCCTTTGAAGTAAAAATAAAACTTGGAACCCCAGCACCCTGGTAAAATGTCAAGCCTCCCATAAACCCTGAGAACACTGCTGCCTATGTGGAAATGTTCAGAGAAACCATATACAAGCATATTAATAGCTGCATAGAGGCAGCTGTACCCACCAGGAAGAAATACAGAACTAATTAAAAAAAATAAGCCCCCCTGGTGGAATCACAGCATCAATAGGCTGTATAACAGGAGGAAGAAAATGGCAATAATTAGGAGGTGCAGACCCCACATTTTAAAAACACACTCAGAGTAATCAAACAACTCAGATGATACATAAAGTCTACCAAAGCTGAATTTGATGCAAAGCTGGCCTCCCAGGCCGAGGACAACCACAAGGTGTTCTTTAGCTATATCTGCAACCTCAAAGGCAATACATACTTGTGTGCAGAGCTCATTGTAAATGGAGCCACATATACTGAACCAGAGGATAGAGCAAACTTACTGGCTGACAAATTAAGCTCAAACTTTACCCCTCTCTCCTCCTCAACTTTCCCTCAGGAAATACCATCATATATAACTCCCCCTGTTTTCACTTGGGAACAGGTCTCTAATGCTTTCTCTAAGGCCAATAACACTACATCAATGGGCCCAGACAATATCCCAGGATGCCTTCTAAACAGTATGAAACATGACCCTATTTGAGCCTCTAGAATTGCTATTTAAAGTTGCCTATTAAATCAGCAAACACTTAAAATAGTGAACGCTGTTTAATCGGACCTTTTTGTTCAAAACATCGAAATCCTGAACACACGGAACAGCGGTTTGTTTCCCAGGGAAAAAAATCACTGGGCCATTTTTCGGACTTTGCTATTTCCTCCACTATGGTGCAATCTTGGAGTTGGTATATTTAAGTGGGGGATGTGGGGGGCGAAGCCCCCTACTTTATTTATTTATTTATTTTTTAATGGAGCAGCGATTTTTTTCCCTGGGAAAAAAATTGTTCTGTGTTTTTGGCATTTTGCTGTTTCGACATTTTAGGGTTGATTATACAGCCTTCGCTATTTTAAGCGTTCGCTGTTATAATATAGATCCACTATTTAACTGTAGTATCCAAACATGTTTTGTGCCTCATGAAAGGAAAACAGCAACAAACATCCCTCTGCACAAAGGTGGGCTAGCTACAGACTGTGGAGACAATAGACCCATAAGTCTTATTAGTCTCATAGTCACAGCTATGGAAAGAATTATCATGGAAATGGTCAATAATGACAAAGGAAATCTCCAGACACTGGACCCAACCTAATTTGGTTTCATCAAGGGCAGTTCAGGCCTACTCAACTTGATGGACTTCTTTGAGAAGGTAACTCAAGCAATGGATGTGGGCAAAATGATTTACTCTGCCTACCTTGACCTGGCCAAGGCATTTAACGCAATACTCCACTCAGGCAATGTTGACAAACTCAGGAGGTTAGGTAGAAACCCTTATGTCAGTCTGTGGGTAGCCAGCTGGCTCACAAACAAGACCCAGGAAGTTAGAACTGGGCAGTCCACCTCTACAAATAGGCCAATCACAAGTGGTGTCCCTCAGGGATCGGTCCTGGGACTAATCCTTTTTGGCATTTACTTCTCTGAAATCAAGGCCAATGTCAATGGCCTCTGGCTGACTAAATTTGCAGATGATTGCAAATTAGGAGCTGTCATTGAAACCTCACTGACATAAATGTTCTCCAGGATAGGCTGACACAGACAAATAATTGTCAGAGCCATGGACTAAAATTAAATCCCAAGAAAGGCATAATAATATCCTTCAAGAAGTCATCCACCCCTGGTAATTATCACATTGACGACATGCCCCGAAGATCTGACCCAGTAGTCAGGGACTTGGGGACACCCATAGACAGTAATCTAGCCTTTAACCATCAAGGAAGTCATTGTTCCACTGTATTCATCATTCATCAGCCCTATCAATGAGTGCAGTGCCCCCTTTGATATGTACCCAACCAGGCATATCAAACAACTGGAATGTCCACAGTGGTTCCTCACACAGGGCATAAGTAACATGTCCTATACAGACTGCCTGAAGGCACTGTCCTTGTATTCTGTCTCCTACTGCCTTTTGAGGGCAGAACTATGCCTGGCATACAAGGCATTGCCAGACCCCACTAAGATGGATCTCCTGCATAGCCGCAAAACAAACAGCACCAGCATTACCTGTTCTAAGGACTTAAACCTTGCCTGTGATATAAATAGGACCTGTTGGAGAGACAGATATATAACCTAGAGACTGCCCCTTCTCTGGAATAGGATCACCATCTATATGAAGCAGAATTCCTCCCTAACTGAATTCAAGTGCAACTTGGACAATTGGATGGGAAACAGGAAATTCATCCCTGGTTTGGCACCAATGTCTCTAATGGACATAGGCAGCCTGTAAATGTTTCATCTCAAAAGCCACTGCTTACACTTATCAGGGGTACAAGAACTTGTCAGAGATTTGGGACACATGGCTAATTTTAAAAAGGCACTTGTGGTCATTACCAATAAAACTCACGTCTCCAAACTTGTAATAAGAACCAGACCGGGTTTCCGAAACTGGGAAGGCTTGAGGAACGCCACAAAACAATTCATACAATGCACATTTTCTTTTCAAAACCAAAAACAAATTTAATGAAACACGCCATAAATTTAAAAACAGGTAATTTCTTAGTGCTTTCACCTGTATACAAAAAACAGGCTTCTTCAGAGAATATCCATTACCATTTCCCAAATGCTTTAAAAGTGCATTTAAACCAGAAAGCTTCATACACACACCTCCCTTTCTAACCAATCATAAACTGTGCAAATCGTGAATGCTATTAACCCTTTCATTTTCTAAGATTCTTTTCAACGCTCTACATACTACATAATGTATTTGCACATTTTCAATAGATCTTAACAGCATACCATTTTCCTTAAATAACCAAAATCTTTAAAAACCAAACTAAAAACCATAACATAAAAATATTTACAATTTGTGTCTGTGTTATACAAATTCCTTGTTGACAAATATCATATAAATATATACTAAAACTATATATTAATATATTAATAAAAACTGTGAATAAAAACTATGAGTAAACAATTGTGACCTTTAAGTCCATCAATCAAATGCAATATGATTTTAACTTTAAAATACTCGCTATAGAAATATGGTCATTAATGCCCGGAGGCTTGGAGGCATCGAGTCTAAGTTGCCACAGACATTCTTTGACTTCTAACAATGTCTTGGTATCGCCTCCTCTATCATTGTGTGGCACCCTATCTATAACGAAAAAAATAAATTTGTTAAAATTCAAACAAACTTGACTGTGTAACTACAAAACATTTGAACTTTTCTTATTCTTGATATCTCTTATGTGCTCACTTATTCTCAACCTTAATTTCCTTATAGTTTTCCTACATAAAAAGTAGGGCAACTTAAACAGGTAGCAATGTATATCACCATTTTAGTATTACAATTAACAAACCCTGGACATTTTAATGTCCTACTAAAATTGTGGATAACAACATAAGGTCCATTATTAATAAATTTGCAAACCCCACAAGACCCGCACTTATTCATCTTAGAATTCTTATATACATTGGAACTGTTTTGAGTCTCTAAAATTTCCTTCAAATTTTTCCCACGGCTATATGTAATAAATGGTTTATTGCCCAGTATATTGATACTATCATTACTAAGCACACTGTCCCATGTGTCCACCAAAATAGACTTTATCTGCCCAGCTAAAGGATTATAGGGCAAAATCATAGCTTTCTGAGTAACTTCTCTAATCCCATTACAAGCTTTACCAGTATTTCAAAGACCACCCTTCATTATAGGTATGAAAGTTGTTTTTCTTTTTGTAACAATTTCACACCGAATTTTTTCCAAAATGTTGTGGAGGTATCCTTTCTCTAAAAACATATTCACCAACTTAGTGAGTTCTACTTCAAACAAGTTGTCTTGACTAACTAGTCTTGAAAGTCTCACCATTTGGCCCTTAATTATGTTCTTTTTCTGGTGGAAAGGATGACAACTCCCAAAATGTAAAAAGGAATTGGAATATGTTTTTTTCTGGTACAAACTAGATTCCATTATTTTCTTTTCTTTGTCATACAATAATAACAGATCCAAATAGTTACAACTCTCATTATGTATTTTATAGGTGAACCTTAAAAAACTTGTTGTATTATTTATATATTCAATAAATTTACAGATTTCATCTACTGACCCCTTCCAAAAGATCAGTATATCATAGAGAAAACGTAAATATAATTTTATGTTTTCCATAAACCTAGAGGTGAGGACCTTTTGAGTTTCCCAGTCCGCCAAAACAAGATTAGCATATACCGGTGCACACTTGGCCCCCTTTGCTACCCCTTTTATTTGTTTATACCGTTCACCTTCAAATGAAAGAAAATTATTATTTAAAACTATTTCTACTAGATCTGTAATTCAATTAATTTTACTTCCTTCTAAATGACTAAACTTAACCAAACTGTTATTAAACATTTCCAATCCTTGTTCATGTGGTATAGTTGTAAATAAATTAACCACATCGATGGTCACCATCACAAATTCTTCATCCATGTCTTCTTTGTTAACTACCTCCAAACAATGCCATAAATCTCTCAAAATATGAGGAAGTCTACTTAAAGCTTGTTTACTATAAAAATCAACAAAAGAAGCAATTGCTTCAGTTTTAGAGCCTCTAGCTGAAACTATGGGTCTAAATGGAGGGTGGCCAGTATTTTTATGTATTTTTGGAATTCCAAAGAGTGACGGTAGTACTGGAAACTCCACTGTTAAATACTCATATTCTGCTTTATCCAGACTACCATCAATTAACCACTCATATAAGTGCCAGTCTATTTTAGTATAGGCTCTATTAACCTCATGTATAGAAACTCTTGTATATGTATTGCAATCATTTAACAAGGTTAACAAACTGTTAATATAATCGATGTTCAGCATTAAAACAACCCCTCCTCCTTTATCTGGTTTCATAATCCTTTAATTCTTGTTGTTAGTTAATTCAGCAAGACAAAATCTTTCACTTTGTGTCAGATTATCCTCAAATTTGATCTTCTTATCAAATAGTCTCCTGAATTGTGACTCACACATTTGTTCAAACAGAAGTATATTGGGATTCATTGGGGGAATAAACACACTTGACATTTTGAGCAATACATTTCTATCTGTCCAAGGACTAGAGATTTTAGAAAAAAACATACTAAGATTTAATTGTCTGGTGTATAGTTTAAGATTCACTAATAACTTTGCTACCTCTTGTTTAAAGGTGGGAACAAATTTAAAGCCTTTTTTTAAAAAGGCTCAAATGATTTTTATGCAATTGTAAATCAGTAAAATTATATATACACATATTATCATGTTTGATAATACAACCATTTTGAATCATATCCATTTGTTGGTCACTAGAATTCATGTTAACATCAACATCATAATCTTTGTCATTTAACTCAAATGTAGTATGCAAATCAAACAAATCATCAGAAAAACCTGAACAGTTCTTAGAACAATCTGTATCAAAACATTCAGGCATAACATCAACAATGTCACTCAAATATTCAATGGAATTAAAATCACAGAGGTTACTGGAACAGTCATGTATATTTGTTTCTATTTCAGTAACTGTATCTAAAGCAATCAGTAGTTCCTTTGTGACCGTCTCCGCCGTGCAAGTGGTCTCTGTCCCCTCCCCCTGAACTGTTCTTTTTGGGCTGTGACTTGGTTGCGCTCCTGAATTCTTTTGGAGCACCTTACCTGAACTTCTTCTAAATAATCATCATTGTCATTGTCACTAAAAATTTCAATATTGTCCACTGTAACCTCACCATTCATATTGTCATTGGCTAGAGAGGATTTTATATGTCCTGTTCCTTTGTTAATTACTTCCATTCTAGCCACACTACTTTTATATTCTTTAAAATGAACAAAAACCTTATTGTTAATATAGCCACTACTGTCTCTATTCAATTTTTCTGTTTTGATGGCAAGTCCCTTGTTAACAAAGGAGTCCATGTCCACAAATATTTTATCAAATTTGTCTTTGTTAAACTCAAATAAAAGATCATTAGTTATGCTATTATTGAGCTGGTCAAGTTCTTCTTTTAAGGTGTCAATTAAATGATTATTATTACAAATAATAATATGTAATAGATCCATACCTGTGCGATTATAAAGTACAGAAAGTTCCTGAAAACCCTCTGTGCCTACCTCAAAACCCATCGGAAGTTTAAAGATCCTTAGTCCTTTAGGGACTTGTTGTAGTTCAATCGATCTCTCCAGATATACATTGTCCATCTGCAATGACTTGAATTTTCATAATTTGGATTCAAAGGTCGCTGTTTGTGTCTTCAATGAACCATTAGCAGTACTATTATTGTGCCTGGGCCCCCAATTAACAATCAGTGGGGCTAGTAAATTGTCTAACCCCCTCATCATACCTCCATTGTCTTTGTTGTTGTTGTTGTTTTGCACAAAGCCAGGACCAAGGACTTTTGTCTTCCTATTATTGTCCATGGTAACAACATCTCTTATATTGTTGTCTCTCAACGAAGTACTTGGAGGTGTATGCATAGTAAATAAAAGGGCCTGCAACTCGGTCAATGTAATGCCTTCTAAATTTTCAACTGTATTGGTCTTGTTACAAGTATCCTTGTTTTGTAATATTTGTATCAACTTTTGCGTTAGTTCAACGTACTGTAACATTAGTTGCTCCATGGTTTATCCGCAAGACAGTCTCTAGTTTAGGAAGCGCAGTCGGCAGTTCGTCCACAAAACACTTCCAATAAAACCTCACGTCTCCAAACTTGTAATAAGAACCAGACCGGGTTTCTGAACTGGGAAGGCTTGAGGAACGCCATGAAACAATTCATACAACGCTCATTTTCTTTTCAAAACCAAAAACAAATTTAATGAAACATGCCATAAATTCTAGTGACCAACAAATGGATATGATTCAAAATGGTTGTATTATCAAACATGACAATATGTGTATATATAATTTTACTGATTTACAATTGCATAAAAATCATTTGAGCCTTTTTAAAAAAGGCTTTAAATTTGTTCCCACCTTTAAACAAGAGGTAGCAAAGTTATTAGTGAATCTTAAACTATACACCAGACAATTAAATCTTAGCATGTTTTTTTCTAAAAACTCTAGTCCTTGGACAGATAGAAATGTATTGCTCAAAAGGTCAAGTGTGTTTATTCCCCCAATGAATCCCAATATACATCTGTTTAAACAAATGTGTGAGTCACAATTCAGGAGACTATTAGATAAGAAGATCAAATTTGAGGATAATCTGACACAAAGTGAAAGATTTTCTCTTGCTGAATTAACTAACAACAAGAATTAAAGGATTATGAAACCAGATAAAGGGGGAGGGGTTGTTTTAATGCTGAACAACAAATATATTAACAGTATGTTAACCTTGTTAAATGATTGCAATACATATACAAGAGTTTCTATACATGAGGTTAATAGAGCCTATACTAAAATAGACTGGCACTTATATGAGTGGTTAATTGATAGTAGTCTGGATAAAGCAGAATATGAGTATTTAACATTGGAGTTTCCAGTACTACCATCACTGTTTGGAATTCCAAAAATACATAAAAATACTAGCCACCCTCCATTTAGACCCATAGTTTCGGCTAGAGGCTCTAAAACTGAAGCAATTCCTTCTTTTGTTGATTTTTATAGTAAACAAGCTTTAAGTAGACTTCCTCATATTTTGAGAGATTTATGGCATTGTTTGGAGGTAGTTAACAAAGAAGACATGGATGAAGAATTTGTGATGGTGACCATCGATGTGGTTAATTTATTTACAACTATACCACATGTACAAGGATTGGAAATGTTTAATAACAGTTTGGTTAAGTTTAGTAATTTAGAAGGAAGCAAAATTAATTTAATTACAGATCTAGTAGAAATAGTTTTAAATAATAATTTTCTTTCATTTGAAGGTGAACGGTATAAACAAATAAAAGGGGTAGCAATGGGGGCCAAATGTGCACCAGTATATGCCAATCTTATTTTGGCAGACTGGGAAACTCAAAAGGTCCTCACCTCTAGGTTTATAGAAAACATATAATTATATTTATGTTTTCTCGATGATATACTGATCTTTTGGAAGGGGTCAGTAGATGAAATCTATGAATTTATTGAATATATAAATAATACAACAAGTTTTTTAAGGTTTACCTATAAAATACATAATGACAGCTGTAACTATTTGGATCTGTTATTATTGTATGACAAAGAAAAGAAAATAATGGAATCTAGTTTGTACCAGAAAAAAACATATTCCAATTCCTTTTTACATTTTGGGAGTTGTCATCCTTTCCACCAGAAAAAGAACATAATTAAGGGCCAAATGGTGAGACTTTCAAGACTAGTAAGTGAAGACAACTTGTTTGAAGTGGAACTCATTAAGTTGGTGAATATGTTTTTAGAGAGAGGATACCCCCACGACATTTTGGAAAAAATTTGGTGTGAAATTGTTACAAAAAGAAAAACAACTTTCATACCTATAATGAAGGGTGGTCTTTGAAATACTGGTAAAGCTTGTAATGGGATTAGAGAAGTTACTCAGAAAGCTATGATTTTGCCCTATAATCCTTTAGCTGGGCAGATAAAGTCTATTTTGGTGGACACATGGGACAGTGTGCTTAGTAATGATAGTATCAATATACTGGGCAATAAACCATTTATTACATATAGTCGTGGGAAAAATTTGAAAGAAATTTTAGAGACTCAAAACAGTTCCAATGTATATAAGAATTCTAAGATGAGTAAGTGCGGGTCTTGTGGGGTTTGCAAATTTATTAATAATGGACCTTATGTTGTTATCCACAATTTTAGTAGGACATTAAAATGTCCAGGGTTTGTTAATTGTAATCCTAAAATGGTGATATAGATTGCTACCTGTTTAAGTTGCCCTACTTTTTATGTAGGAAAAACTATAAGGAAATTAAGGTTGAGAATAAGTGAGCACATAAGAGATATCAAGAATAAGAAAAGTTCAAATGCTTTGTACTTACACAGTCAAGTTTGTTTGAATTTTAACAAATTTATTTTTTTCATTATAGATAGGGTGCCACATAAAGATAGAGGAGGCGATGCCAAGACATTGTTAGAAGTCAAAGAATGTCTGTGGCAACTTAGACTCGACGCCTCCAAGCCTCCGGGCATTAATGACCATATTTCTATAGCGAGTATTTTAAAATTAAAATCATATTGCATTTGATTGATGGACTTAAAGGTCACAATTTTTTACTCATAGTTTTTATTCACAGTTTTTATTAATATATTAATATATAGTTTTAGTATATATTTATATGATATTTGTCAACAAGCAATTTGTATAACACAGACACAAATTGTAAATATTTTTATGTTATGGTTTTTAGTTTGGTTTTTAAAGATTTTGGTTATTTAAGGAAAATGGTACGCTGTTAAGATCTATTGAAAATGTGCATATACATTATGTAGTATGTAGAGCGTTGAAAAGAATCTTAGAACATGAAAGGGTTAATAGCGTTCACGATTTACACAGTTTATGATTGGTTAGAAAGGGAGGTGCGTGTATGATGCTTTCTGGTTTAAACGCACTTTTAAAGCATTTGGGAAATGGTAATGGATATTCTCTGAAGAAGCCTGTTTTTTGTATACAGGTGAAAGTGCTAAGAAATTACCTGTTTTTAAATTTATGGCGTGTTTCATTAAATTTGTTTTTGGTTTTGAAAAGAAAATGAGCTTTGTATGACTTGTTTCGTGGCGTTCCTCAAGCCTTCCCAGTTTCGGAAACCCGGTCTGGTTCTTATTACTTGTGATCATTAGCCTAGTAAACACCTATGAACCTTTGAAACTGGAAGCAATATATTGCATTAATATTATGAAAGTACAAATAAGCAACCTAGGCTGTCTTTGCACAGCAGCATTTGTTAATTGAAAGGGCACACTGTGTTTATGCACTAAATTTGGCCATGAGAAAGATGCCAAGACCTATAGTATCAAAGATGGAGTCATACCAGCAAGAGCTGCTCCTTGACAAAGTTATGGAACAAGGGAAAAGTATTAGCAACTGGGAACACCAGAATGTTTACGGAAAATAATTATTCATCGCACACCTTTTTTTTTAATTTATTTAAGGATGTTTACTGGAACAGTTCACTAATCGCAGCAGACTATTTGCAGACTCAGCCTGAAGAAATTCGCACACACAAAAAAAATATATATATATAAAATAAAATAAAACAGAAGTAATTGACAAACAGAGTAATCACAGTAGGTATGCAGTTTAACAGATAACTGAAACAATGACCAACTATTATTAGCAGATGAGAAAAACAAATGTCGATTAATTTTTGTTAGTAAATATTGCAAGTAAACTTCACGTGAGAACAGGGGGTGGGGTTGAAGTGATGCAGGTGAGGGAGGAATTAGGTGGTGTGTCAGGTGGTTAGATTGTTGATGGATGTGTCTTTTGTGTTGTGCTCAGAAAATGGGGAAAATATTTTATTTGAGGGATGAGGGATTGTCAGTGTTTAGGTATTAGAATGGAGAAGGAGTGGTCAGTACACTGCAGTTTGGTTTTGGGGCTCTGGAGAGAGGGAGTCAATTTGGAGAAGTTACAAATGTTGTATGGGTGGTTTTATTATGGAGTTTGGCAGCAAGAGGCAGGAAGGCATCTGGATGAAGTACTTTAAAAAGAAGAGACACTAGGAGTAAACCAACTCTGTAGTTGCTTGGGAGTAATGTCACTCTGCAGGGTGAGGTACAGTGGTATTCCTGAGGAGGGAGATTGGAAATTAATTGGCATATTTTGTTTTCAATGGGCTTTGGAGTGGATGATTTTTTTTAGATGCTGTGGCTATGATGGGGAGACTGTAGTCAAGTTGAGCTTGGAGGACTCCTTTGCCTATTGCAGATGTAGTTGGTCATGAGAGAAAGGGATATATTTTCCAGGACCAGAATAAATAAGTATTGGCCTGGGATTCAATAAACTCTGTGTAGGCTTCGCGCAAAGCCTGCATGGGGTTTACATGTGTGCGCAGTGATGAGGGGTGAGCATCAGTGCTCATTGTGTATTCATGCCTCACACTGTATTTAAAAGGAAATAAGCAAGGTTTTGTGGCTGGCAACAGTGTTGTTGGCAAGGAAACCATATAAGCAAACATGGCTAGCAATCCTGTTTAAATCAAAGCACAGAAGGTCTGCTGCTTTGCGCCAAATGCCACAATAATGACCAGGGCTTAACCGATAGCTCAATCTCTTGGTGCAAGACATCTGGACAAAGGCCAACATAATGGGGGACAATGACCCAGAAATAGGGATATATTTGACAGATTTGTTCTTTAGAAATGTACTAGAACAACCAGGGGGTTGTGTTAAGATATGTGTTCTGAAGGATTTGAAGTCTGAAACTCAAATGTATGTAATTATTAAGCCACATCAGTCCTCAGGTCATCACAGTGATATGGCAGAAAAAAAATTGATAAAGAGCACACCAAAAGGTATAAAGGGAAAAAAAACTGGACATTGTGTGAAAATCTGGACAGTTGAGAGGTATGATTGTTAGGTATATAGTCCAAACACAGTACAGGACAGTGTATCCACAGAGCACATTATTGTGAAATCTCATTCCTGGCATTCTGTACTGAAGTTGTGTAAATGATCTGTAAGGGTACATTGACTGGCTTGCAAAATAAACACTCAGGGGAAGTGTATGTATTGAATAGGGACACACAGTTGAATTGTAGGAATGAACACAGAGAAAGAGTACAGGTGAAACAACCTAATGTACATCAGATGAGGGCATGTCAATAGATGACAGTTGTAGCAGCATCACCAATCACATATCGATATGGTGCAGCATGGACGGCACAGTGAAAATGTCTGTTATGTAACTGTCATACAAGGTGACATAATAATGGGGAGGATGTTTGTTTGAGATAAGCATCCTTATATGAACAATGTAGAGGACATATTTTAGGGATCCATCCATCCTCAACCCCTTTTCCCATTTTTGCTCATGGGACTGGGGTCTCACTTCTGCAGTGACAATCATCTTGAGCCACGGTTTACACTGCCGGGTGGCTAGCCATGCCATGGTAGTTTATTTGCATCACTCACTCAGGGATGTTATATACAATTGGGGTATTATTAATTTTGTGAAGCCGTGCAAACTGATTTGCCTGAATATGAGTGTAATCTCAGCTGAGGTCACCAACAAGTTGGACACAGGTAAAGGCTCATGGTCAACATTAGAAGAAGCACTCACAATCATGGACAATATCAGAATAATACCACCAGTAATCCCATGCCTCTGACATAACATGTGATTTAGAGAGATCAGAGGTGATCCTGCACAAAAACACTTGTGCAACTATTATGATGCATCCACACTCTATGAAGGTAATCACACACAATTGCTGGGCACAATAACATCTACTGGAGGTGTTAGAAGGTACACTGGTATACCTGTATGTGACATTATGGGTAATATAGGCTAGCTGACTGGTGTGCAAGGCATATATATATATATATATATATATATATATATATATATATATATATATCACAATCCACACTGTTATACATGCCAGTAATGTTGTCAAACACCTATGTATGCCCTTTTTGCATCACCAGAACACATGCATTTTTTGTAACAACTTGATGGGGGTTCCACACCATCAGACAGTAATGATATGCCACAAAAAGAATACCTAGGTATGGCCAATATTGATGTGTGACAGCCCACTGTGGCAAAGTTGGTACACTTCATTTACACAAGAAGATGTGTAGGGAGGCACATGAAGAAGGGTGCATTGTACTCAGTTATTGGTGTGATGAAGGATGTGAACTATTGCGGTATTATGGCCTGTGATGTGGATGTCCTTCATAAATGCAATAGTTGTGTTACACACAAGGGTGTAGTCAGCACTGTAGCCACATGCTGGTGGACATTCCATGTGCCATCTACCCCAGGACACAGGTCACATACAAATTGATCTGATTATAGGGTGTGATGTCTACATTATAATTGGGTTGTGTGTTTCTTTATCTGTTGTAACAAATCCCCCCATCTTTTTGTATCATTGCAAGTGTTGTCATGGCTGTGGCAGCAATACTTGGTGTGTGTTGATACTGTCTGTATTATAGTAATATCGCAGCTGGAGTCATTGATTGCCCACAGTTTGTGGTCCTTCAGACAGCTGTTTGGACACAGGATGTGTATGTCATTTGTGATGCCTGTGACTTAAATAGTGGACAGGAAATGGTGTAGCAGAAACCACTGTTGCATGACATGATCACTGGACCTGAGATATAGTTCACTTCACACGTCAACATATTTACATGCAACATATGTGATACAGTGTCTCCCCACTTAGTGATATGGGTGTTTATGGACACATCTGACAGTGTTAAATGAATACCTCAGTAAAGATTTGTGTCAAATGCCTTGGACTTGTCATGTTCAAAAGGATGATAGTGTTGTCATCATGCATGCCCTCAATGACCTCTTTGAAGACATCTAACAGATGTAACAGACATGATATAGCATTAACAACTCACACAGCTCTATTGCATGCAGGCAGGTTATTACTAGTGTCCATTTAGAAAAGGTCATTGATGACATATTGATCTACCTCACAGATGAAGAGAGTCAGCATGTGTCTATACATGCATGCATTGGATGTTATCCTCCCCAACTCAGATGGATGCATATTGATGTACAACCTTCTACAGTCTGTATAGAGGGTGTGTTGAAGTGTGTATTCAACTGTGTCAGGAAGGTGTATGAGCGAGTCATGCAATATGTGATCTGTGACGTTGTCACAGTGCCTTGGTTCTGTGTGATAGGCCTGGATGAAAGTAAGACAGTGCATACTGCCTATCCTGATATCTAGCCTAGGGTTTGGACACAATCCCCCAAGCAGGTATCATTGAGAAACTCTCCCAGCTAAGGATTAACCCTTATGTCACTAGATAGGTAACCAACTGGCTCCATGACAGAACACATACTGTAAAAGTTGGCAAATTAACCTGTTCCAGTAGAGCTGTCACCACTGTCATACCCCACGGATCTGTGCTTGGCCCTTTACTATTTGGAATCTATTTCTTGATAGTTAAGGCTAAAGTATACGGCCTTTGGCTTACAGCGTTTGCTTTTTCTTGCATACTGAGTGCAATCACTGAGTCCAGCTATGATTGTAACATACTACAGGAGGGGCTAACACAGACAAATGATTGCTGACAAAAGCCACACAGCCTACAAATGAATGCAAAAATGTGTCTTTATTTTGTCCTTCTGAAAAGTGTAATTCCCTGCTAATTACAACATTGACAATAGACCTGCTATGCTAAAACCCAGTGATGCAAACACTGGGAACACACAGATAGCAATCTGAACTTCAACCACCAGGGGTCCACACTGTTATTGAAAGCCTATGTTGTGCACATTGTAAGTCGCATCATCATATTGAGATCTTAGGATTATATTACAACAATGTACTCAAACCTTACCAGAACACTAATAGAGTATAATGCTCTCTTTTGCATGTACCTCACCAGACACATGTAACAGATGGAGAGATCACAGAGGTTTGTTCCCAAGAAAACACAGGAAATACAAACCATGGCATGATGTATGTGGATAGAC
The DNA here is from genome assembly GCF_019279795.1 of Protopterus annectens. Lineage (NCBI taxonomy): Eukaryota > Metazoa > Chordata > Ceratodontiformes > Protopteridae > Protopterus > Protopterus annectens. Next base: position 1,260,344,274 of record NC_056746.1, read on the forward strand.
TGAAAGCCATGTCACTGTAATCTGTCATATAGGATAAGGTGACTTCTGCCTGGCCTCCAGGCCAGGCTCTGCCCTGCCCTGCTGTGAATAGTGCACATTTACAAATCAGATATAGCTGATGACATCAGCATTGTCTGTTGAGGAAAATATTGTAATAACAGTGTCCCACATGCTAGTGTAAAAGGCTCTCTACAATATCAAGCAAGAGCACAAACACACACACACACACCTCAGTTGACTACAGTGAGAATAGAACTCCTACCTATCTGAGTACACAGACTACAGAACTCAGTACTTTACACAAACGCCATACCACAAGTCTGATTTTGAGTGTTTCAGACAACAATTTATAACTGATGACATCAGCATTGTCTGTTGAGGAGAATATAGGTTCATAGATTCATAGGTTGGTACTAGGCTATTGGCCCTAGGGCCTATACAAGCCTAGCCATAACAATTCCCTGCATATTTCTTCCCACAATATGTACTTCTCTGGACCCTTGTCTTGCAGGGTGACTGACATGATCCCCGGGGTGAATTTCCTGTCTCCCATCCAATCATCAAGATTCCTTTTGAAGAGGGCCAAGGAGGCTCTCTGCTTGACATGTATGGGCAGTCTATTCCAGAGTATGGGAAGTCTCTGGGTCAGGAACCTATCCCTCCAGCATGTTTTGTTCATTGTGATGACAAGGTTTAGATCCCTGGAGCATATGGCTATGAGGGATTGGGATTTCTTTAAGTGGAGCATGTCCAACAGCTCAGGGTTTGACATGGCCTTGTATGTTAAGCAGAGATCACCTCTGAGTAGACGATGTGCTGCAGAGTATAGCTGGAGTTTTTTTAGACGGTCAGCATATGGCATCTTCTTTAGGCCTGTGATTCTTTTAGTGAGGTATTTCTGTGGCCTTTCCAGCTGTTGCAGATGTCTTGTGAGGTACATACCAAACGGGGCATTATACTCTATAATGGGTCTAATAAGGGATGGGTACAGTGGGACAATTACCTCCTTTTTTCTGGATGAAAAGCCCTTAGTGATGAGGTGTGCCACATAGAAGGATTTCCTGACTGTTGTGGCGATGTGGTTATCGAACATGAGACCACTGTCCACCTGTGTCCATAAGTCTCTCATCACACTTGCAATGTTTAGTGTACTGCCACCTATGTGGTAATTCATGGGTACATGTTTTTTTTCCAAAGGGGATAACTATACATTTCTTGGCATTAAGCTTGAGCCCATGGCTCTGGCACCAGGCATCTGTTTCTGTAAGGCCCTTTTGTAGAATATCCACATCATTTCAGGATTCAATAATGGCTCCCAGTTTGCAGTCATCTGTGAACTTTGTTAGCCAGAGTCCCTTAGTGTTGACCTGTACTTCAGAGAAGTAGATGCCAAACAAGAGTGGTCCCAGGACTGAACCCTGAGGTACTCCACTTGTCACTTGTCTGGAGCTGGATTTGGAGTCGGCTACTTTTACAGTCTGGGTTCTTTCAGTAAGCCAGTTTAACAACCCATCGAGTGATGTAGGGATTTATGCCCAGCTTAGTAAGTTTATCTATGATTCCATAGTGGGGGATGGTGTCAAAGGCCTTGGTGAGGTCCAGATAGGCTGTGTAGACCGCCTTACCCTTGTCCACAGCTCTGGAGACTGATTTGAAGAAGTCAATCAGATTCAGGAGACAAGATCGGCCCTTCACAAACCCAAACTGGGTAGGGCCCCTGGTGGGACAATGGATTAGTTGATCCAGGGAATTGGAATTTATGAATTCCAAGAGCCGTTGGGAAAAGGATTTGGTACCCGAGTAGTTTCCCAGTTAATGGCAGGGTGGTTGAAATCACCCAGTATTATGGTGTTTGGTTGTATCTTAATATTTTCCAGTATGTCTAGACAGGTGTAGTGAGAATCTTGGGGCATGGTGGGAGATCTGTAGCAAGCTACAATTTGGATTGCAGTCTTACCTAGTGTTAGTTGCACCTGGAGAATTTCAGATGCATTGTGTTGGGCAACTAGCCTGGAGGCGTGAATATCCTTGGTGAATATGGACACTCCTCCACCTTTAGTGTTTCGGTCTTGGTTTTGTGGCCGAAAAGTGTGGTAAGAGTTGTAGCCTGGTATTGCAGGGGTGCTCTCTGGAGCCTTGAACCAGGTCTCAGTTACTGCACAGTTATCGATGTTCTCCATTTTTAGGAGTGCCTCGAGAGAGTGCATTTTGAGGTTTAGACTTTTAGCATTGAGTAGCATTACCTTCAGATTTTGCATGCTTGTATCTGTTACGTGGTGGTTTTAGCCTTTGAACCTTGCCTAAAAAAGGCACTATAGGGGTGGCAAGAGCTTTAGCCAGTAACCTGAATCCCAGGGGTGACAGGTGCAGACAATCTCTGACAAAGCATCATGGTTTGTCGATCATGTCTTCTCAGGCAGACAGATACTGGATCCCCTTTGAATGACACCAGAAGCTTAACCAATTGTTGAAGTCAATCATTTTGTCCTTATACTGTGGTATCATTCTGGCTGAAGGCAGGATGCTACTCAGGGCTAGGGTCATACCTGTCTGGGCCACATGATCTGAGAGCTCTTCCATGTCTCTTTTCATGTAGTCCAGGAAGGTACGTCTCAAGTCATTCACTCCAACATGGACAATGACAGAGTCGTATTTGTACTTGTTGTGGAGTAACTTGAATGCATGCATTATGTGGCGGATCCTGGCACCTGACAGGCAGCTGACTGTAATTTTCTCCTTGTTCAGCCTGGTGAGTGGGACATCAGTGTGCCTGACTATAGAGTCACCTAAAGTCACTAAAGTGTTGGGTACATTGTCTTGCCTTAGGGGCTGTCATTGGGTGGCACAATGGTGTTATGAGCTATGTGTCACTTTGGTTGTGACTGGTGTTTGTTCGCATTTCAACTTCAGAGGTACTTGTTGCTTGGGCAGGTTAATGTTAAGGGACTCCACATATGTGGGTTTAGTGTTGCTATGTGTGGGTGTTGATGGTGTGGGTTTTGAAGGGCTATGATTTGTTTGAGGTGTAGTGCAGGTGTTAACCTTCTCCTCTTGACTGTCTAGCACAATCCTGGCTGGAGAGAGCTTTGCTTCCAGTTTGGCTATGTAAGTGCATCTCTCACAGGTTATAGTGTTGGGTGGTAGGAGGAGAGGATTGTCTGTGTATATGAGGCAGTTGCTGCATTGCGCCAGTATGTCCAGATTCACCAGGCGGACAGGAGAAATCACCGGAATCTGACCCTTGGACATGCCTGTTTAGGTGCTTTTTTGTAAAGTATAAGAGCTGTTTTCCCTTACCTTTGCAAGTTGCTTTGCAATTATAGGCTGTTTTGTGCCTACAATTAATTTCTCCTTATTGACAAGGAGAGTTGAGTGCTTATATCAGTTTCAGGCTTCCTAGTGCTTTCCAGCAGGTTCTAGAGCAAGTGCTAGTCACAGGAGTTCAGATTTTAGTGCTACTACTGAGAAACTAGCTGGTTCTAAGGGAAAATTTGAAGAGCAGACTTTCTGGCACCTGAAATAGTTTAACTGTAGCCTTGCAGTGCTGCACGATGCGAAAAATGTGCAAACACATGCATTTTTAAGCCAGAAAGTTGAAAGGGATAGAAATCAACCCAAAAAGGCTAATAAAATTACAATTTCAGATCTGGAAACCACTCCTCTAGTGTTAGATAGGCAGTACAATGCTCACCACTCCCACTGGTAAGCAGTAGGACTTCCCTCTACCACAGCAAGGTCTGGATAGGTCTGAACACAGAAAATAAAGTCCTGAGACAAGCAAAGCCTGGGATACGGACTGGCTAGGAAAGGTGGGAAATGAGCAAACAAGATAGTATTTTTTTTGGTTAAAACAGGCTAAGAAATGCAATAATACAGTAAATAAACACAGAAAAGGCTAACACACTTGAGTGTGTATTCCTAAACAGTAAATGAAATTAAAACTCTACAGAATTAGCAATTTAAAACTTTTTAAATGAAGCAAGGCAAGTGCACAACTGAAAAACGATTTAAGAGGCAGTAATACAGCAGAATAAGTAGCTAGTCTACATATACAGAGAAGTCTAGATATACAGAAAAGCAGCTAAAACACACAAACAATTCAAATGCAGTGCAACCTAGATTACTTGAGTTGTAGCAATAGTAAGGCAATTACAGTTATAATAAATGCTCTAAAATATACTCTATATTTACAAAATGCTTGAGAAGCATAGTCAGAACACAAGGAGAGTCAGGCAATTTTATAGTAATAACAGTGTCTCACATGCTGGTGTAAAAGGCTCTCTGTAATGTCAAGCAAAATCACAAACATACTCACACACCCCAGTTGACTGCAGTGAGAATAGAACCCCTGTCTAAGTACACAGACTACAGATCTCAGTACTTTACACAAGTGCCATGGGACAAGTCTTACTTTTACAAGACTGCAGGTCAACTTATAGTGGATGACATGTGCAGGGCATGTTGGAGAGAAGATGTTGGGAGGTAGGTATGCATGAAATGGATGTGTAGGCATGTGCAAGTATCACAATACTGTCAATCCATGGGATTGGAGAGGTAACTGTAGAATACACACTTCTGCTCTTCTAGCTAGACACACACACACACACACACACACACACACACACACACACACACACACACACACACACACACACACACACACTTGACTGCAGTGAGAAAGAACCCCTACTTATCTAAGTACACAGACTACAGAACTCAGTGCTATATGCAAGTTCCATGGGACAAGTCTGACTTTTACAAGACTGGAGGTCAACATATGGGGATGACATCAGCAGAACATGTTGGAAAGAAGATGTTGGGAGGCCTGCATAGGTTCATAGCTTCATAGGTTCGTAGGAGGTTACCTGGCTAATGTCCATAGGGCATTTACAAGCCTAGCCATGTAAAAACACAAGTACCCTTACTGAGCAAACTTCTTGGATGTTATGCTCTTATTTATGAGTTGCACAATGTAGAATGTGTGTGTCACCACTATGGACACATGGTGATTGGCATGTATATTGCTATCAACATGTGTTCCCAAGTCTTAGAACACTATGTTTGAGCTTAGAGGGGTGCTATGTAAATCATAATTAGCAGGGGTTATTTCATTGCCAAAGGGGACAATGAGGCATTTTTTTGCTTTAAGGTTCAGTCCGTGAGTTTGGCACCAATCATTTGTCTGTGTCAGCCTATTCTGTATTATGTTAACATAGTTGGGGGACACTATATGACTGCGTCCAGTTGACAAGTCATCTGCCAACTTGATAAGCCACAGGCTATCTACAGTTGGCTGGACTTCAGAGAAATAGCTTCCAAACAGTTGAGGGCCCAGCACAGATCATTGTGGTATTCCACAGGTAAGTGGTCTAGTGGTGGAGGTGCAGTCCCCAGTTTTGACAGTCTGTGTTCTGTTCATGAGCCAGTTGGCCATCCATCTCATAATGTGTGAATTAATCTCCAAATGGGATGTTTTCTCTATGATACCTGAATGGGGATAATATCAAAGGCCTTGGAAAACTCAACATAAGTGGTATGTCCTGTTATCCCTCATCCAGGTCTTTGGAGTCAGTATTAAAGAAGTCCACTAGGTTTAATAAGCAAAGATCTACCCTTGACAAAACCAAATTAGGTCGGGTCAAGTGTGTTGAAGGTCACCTATGTCCCTGTGGATAAGATCCATGCTGATTCCTTCCTAGCCTGGCAGATAAGGCTTTTTAGGCTTATTGGTCAACAGTTCTAGTTCTGCATGTTAACAGATTGATGTGTATTGCATATCACACAACATTTGATATTAATTTCTGTAGTGTAGGTGATATATGTTTGAAAAATGTACTGAGACACCAGGGTTGTAGTGCATGGGGGGAGCACATGGCTGTATTGTAAATATGTGACATATTGTTAAATGGGTCCTTCAGTTTGTTATGTTTCCATATGTAATTTCATGTCATCAACAGGAAATGGACAGTAAATAGCAGTAATACATAATAATATTTACTTTTATATGGTGCCCCAAGCAGCAGGTTTGTGTGACGACTGGCAAAATGCACATGGGAGATACACATTTCCAATACTTCCCATGTTTTCGTGTAGTTAAACAGTGCACAAACGCGAGCTGAATTGCTAAATGTCTGAGAGTTAGTAATGAGTCTATAAAACATACCTGCTGCTTAACTGACTCTGTGGCAGCAGGTGTAAATGCACTGACATTTATTTTTGAGCCTAGATGATACTGGCTTTGAATCCAGGTGTATGTAATACTTTTAAATGACCAGTAATAATGCAATGACATTAATTCTTTATAGTACATGTGTTACTGTATGTTGGCATAGCTCAGTAGGGTTGAATGAGAGTGCATAGAGATAACTGCAGCATTGTACCACCGCTCACCATCACTTCGGATTGCTGTGTGATGCAAATCTCTGCTCAAGCATGGAGGCCAAAAAGTGAAGGGATCCATTGTTTTTTCTGCTACATATGTGTGTTGTGTGTGTGTAATTCTATGTTTTGACCAGGTTATAGGTATTAAAATGGGGTAGACAGCAAATTGGTGAACTGGGGGGCAAGCAGGATGAAGAACAAAGGAAAGGCAATACAGGAATGGGCAGGAGGGAGGTGGGAAAGAACCATAGGTATTCATTTCTTCAACAGTAAAAATTGATCATATGTGCAGAATATTAGCTGAATTTGGCTGTCATCTCCACAGAAAGGGGTGACAACAAAGTAATCATGTTGTATAGCCAATTAAACTGAATCAAGTGTGTCAAGAAGACATGTGTATGAAATAGAGACCTATGTATGGGATGATTTTTTTTGTGGGACAGATGCCCATTTTTTTTTAAATTCGGTAAGAGAGGACTGATGGATAAGGGATGTAGGTATGTCTAGGTCAAGTAAGTTGGGTAGGTGAGGAAGCAAATGCAAACAAACAAGACAAGAGACAGGGATGGTGAGGGACACAAAAGATTGGGGGACATCATGATTGGGTTGAGGAAGGAGACAACACAGACTCTTGCCTGACGAGCTTGGAGACAGAGAGAGTTGAGTCCTCACCCACTGGACTGTCATCACTGTCCCCTTACTCCACTGGCAGCTGGAGTTCTTGACATCTTCGCCTTCTATGAAACATGAGGGAGAGCAGCCACTCCATCTGGCATAGGCATGCACCAATGGTGCATAATCATAAGCACCATCCCTGAAATCACCAACACCACCACTGCTCCCAGAAGGTACCATTGCACTAGTTCCAGGGCAGTAATACCTGAAGGTTCAGGTAGTGCAGCGGCAGCAGAGGTAGTGCTGCCAGGTTGGTTCCCAGATGTGCTGGGCATCAGTGCTGGAGCCAGTGGTGGAGAAGCTGATCCAGTGGGGTAGGCCTACCTCACTGTGCTGTGTAGCATTTAGTGATGTTTTACACATGGATTACATGAAGACATGGCACATAATAGAAAATAAAAAAGGGAGATAAGGGTTTGGGTAAAAGAAAACAGAGATGAAATTAGTAGAATCATATGTGACATAAAATGCACTAACACAATTATACAACTTTTTTATAGGAAGTATTACATTTAAGTATACATCCTAACAGATACACACTATACCACAGATTGCGGAACGTAATCCTTGAAATGTGCATATATTGCACATATGTGTGTTCCATTTCTATGGATTACAGTTTACAGCAGGGCATTTGTGCCACTAGTACATAGTTATTAATTCAAGGTAAATATTTTTGAAGAAATAACAGTATCGTATAGTTGTGAATCATGGTATTTCAACCCACAACCTCTGACTACAGTGTATTATTGGACTCTTACAACTGGTTTGTGCTACACCCCAATGCATACATACTTGCTTTTGCAGTTGGGATATGCATGCTCAATTTGATACAACTGTATAAAATAACAAAAACTCTACCTTTAACTTTTAAAGCTACAATAACACTTCTCTTCTGCTGCATACATGCCATTTGCTTCCTTCAGTCTCTCCAGTCGAGCAACATGAGCTTGCCGGTTGATCTCATGTTCAGTGGGAGCTGGGAAAAGAACAAAAAAGAAGAGAAGAGCATTATGCATACCAGTCTTGCATATATTTACCTTTCTAAGTCTTACAAGTACTCTCTTATTGTCATACTTACACATCTGTGGGGTGTTTGCAGTCTCAAATGCATGCAACCAACAGTTGAGAGTATCCCTTTTTTCTCTTATATAGGTAATTGAAATGATGCCTACATTGCTCTGCAGTGAGTGGGATATCAGTGGCACTGGATACAGCCTGGGCCAAATTATTCCATGCCTCAGACTTGTACTGGGAGCCAGAATACTCCCTCTGCAGAAGCCTTTGGCTGGGTGCTTTACCAGGAGTCTAATAAATATCCTGGAATCCTGGACACCTCACTTCTGAGCCCTAAATTTGGCACCTTTCTCTCCAACTCCAGCCATGTCTACCAGCTGAACTAGAGGATCGTAAAGTGATGCTTTCCCACTAATTTCATTTATAATGTTTACTGGTAGGGTGCAAGCCCAAGCAATTATGGCAACTGCATTTACTCAATGTTAAGCAGAGTGCAGCAATGCCAAGCAGGGAGGAATTAAATAACTTAAATTGGAAGGTTAGTCTGACCTTAGTTTGAGGGGTATATACTGATGCAGCCTGGAAATATATATTGGAAAATGGAAGCTAGCTGTTAGGTGAGTTAAGTTTGCAGACATGCACTAGGGGAATAAATGTAAAGCCTGACACATTTGTTTTTGCCTTTATACACTGAGGAAAATTGATTTTTTACTGTGGGATTCAAACCTAGGCATAAGGGACAAAACATTTTCTTCTACAGTGTTGATTTTCCATCTTTGCCACAGAAGAAGTGCTGCTCAGACATAGTCTGGAAACATACATAAATACAGGTGACAGTTTTAGTTGTTCCACATGTATGTGTGGGACCTGACAAGGTTATTGGATGTAAATCCAGTTTTGTATGTGTCTTATGTAATTGTGAAGCACATGCAAATCCAGATAACAGAATTATACTTGCATAAATATAGTAGACCGTATACCCTCAGTCATACATGTGAAAACACAATAATGGTGTCTAATCCCTCATACATATAATTCGTATCATCTCCACTATCTAAAGTGTTATAAGTGAGAGTGAATATAATGGGAATTGGAACAGTAAAAGTGTATGGAATATCCTGTATTAGAACCCAGGACCATGTATATAGCAATCCTACATTTGTTGCTACAAGAATGTTGAAATAACACTTGGCTATTTTTCAGTTCATTGCTATAAACTGCACCATCACAACAGTAAAAATAGGTTGCACGCCCTGTACTAGAACCCAGAACCATCTGTACTCCAGCCCTACATTTACACCTGCTGCCACAGGACTAGTTACATGAAATTTCCTAATTTCCTAATCATTCGTAAGGTCTCTGTGATAACTACCATGCACCACCACTTAGTGTGCTTGCTCAGTGTCCAACAGAATTCATTGAATGTATCTGGTTTCAGTTATTGGCTATCGGAGTCCTGTCTGCAGGTGTTTGATGGCTAACTGCCGCACAATGCCACTAAGCACAGTTGCACAATGGAAAAAACAAAAATTGCAACAATGTATTGCTTTTGACCTTTGCCCTTTTACAGACAGTGTGTCTGTAGGTGTTCAGTCTGGTTTCTGGGGGCCCAGTAGTCCAGTTCGCATACTGCTGATCTTCGCCCAAACGAGATAAGCACAGCCAAACCTAACATCCATTTTTCTCCTTTTCCTATGTTTGCAGTAAGTGGAGCATCACGCATCACAGATCATGCAAACACTGCCCCCCCAAAAAAAAGAAAACAAGGGAAAAGTAGCTGAAATGAGGAAAACCAATCGATGACATACACACTACAAAATATAGGTACACATGAGATATCTCTACATAGATCTAAATTTGAACTCTCACTCCCTCTTTGGCACACAAACAGCTTTGCAGCACGGAATTGAAATATATTAAAAGGAAAAAGTTTGTTCAAATGAAGCTAAACAATCTATGAAATAAACACTACAAAATGTTTGTTAGTACACATGACATATTTCTACATAGGACTGGATTTAAACTCTCACTCCAATGAACCTTCAGAACACAGTAAGGGTGCCTTATCCCTCTTTGCCACACAAACAGCTTTTCAGCAAGGAATTGAAATCATTCTGCATACAACCAACTGCAACATCATCTACAGTAATATGAAACCATACAAGTGTTATTTGTACAGTTATTTTGGATGTAGTGCACTAAGTATTCACACAACCATTTATGAGTATTACTTGCAGATATGCAGCTCTGTCTTACCTCTCTGTGTTCGTTGGTCATTCTTCTCTTATCTGACCAGTAATCCGAGACAAACAGTCTGTAACCCATTCTATATTATTCTCCTTAACATGTGTGAGGATCTTAAATGGCAATAATATAATATGCAATTGCTAACAAATGAAGGGGAGGTTGGATGTTGCTGGACAGAACCTGTGAATTGTGTGCTGCTTACTTACATTTCCAAAAAATTACATCTAACACTTTGTAAGTCTAACCTGATGCACCCACTGGATGTAGGGCTGTCTGCATTGTTGTTGTGTTTACCTTCTCCCTACCAGTATTCTTTCACAGTTGCAATCCATTAAAAACAAGCACTAAAGGGGTGTCTGCACTATGTTTACATTAGATACACAGAGCCAAGTATTTGGGATTCAACAGTTCATACCTCATTTGCATCTTTACCATGATGACAGCCCTGAATCTAGACCATAAAAAGGCAATCATGTAGCTAAGGAAACTGAAGGTGAGGAGACTTGTTTATGTGGATAACACAGAAAAGAAGCTGTTAATATTTGCACAGAGGATTAAACACACACAAGGGTATGCTTGCATTTTGTCAGCTATATACTGCATATGCAAAATGTAATTAAGAAAAATCTGTTTAATAGTTTTCTATATATATTTTTATTAGCAAAGGCTTTTACACTTTTATCTGTATGCATTAGTTAGAAGTGTACGAATGGCATGGTTAGGTTTCTCAGGGCATTTCACAGGTATACATGACTATTTCACAGTTATCCCTATAGTATAATAACACAGTAAGGGTACCTTATCCCTCTTTGCCACACAAACAGCTTTGCAGCAAGGAACTGAAATCATTCTAAATACAACCAACTGCAACATAAGTTTCCCTATAGTATCATCCTCCCTGGTAAGATCCACCCACAAAGCGGTCACTTTCAAAGTCAACATCTCCCCCAACCCCCGTCTAGCTCGGATCACAGATAAAAAGTTCTCCAAATCTGATTACAGCTTCCTAAGGGATGGTATAAACAGCTTCATAGCCCCCTCCCCCTCTGTAGGAACTGGCACCAATATCCAAAACTACACCAAAGCACTATACAAGGATTTATATAGATGCATGGAATTAGGAATACCTGACAAGACTAAATCATCCTCCGCAAGGAAGAGCAAACCTGTTTGGTGGACAACTGCAATAAATAAACTCTATAACAAAAAGAAAAAATTGCTGTCCAAGACCAAGAAGAAGTAGGTGCCTAATTGGAACAATGTCTCCTTAGCCTGAACAAGCAAATACAAGCACTAGTGAAAACCTCCAAAGCAAACTTCGAGTCCAAATTGGCCACATTTACTAGAGACAATCATAAGGCCTTCTTCACATATGTCCACAACCTCAAAGGAAGCACCCAGATCTGTTCAGAACTGGTGGTCAAGGACACCATATATACAAATGCTGTAGATATAACAAACTTGCTTGCTGACAGATTCAGCAAAAACTTTATCCCTCTGTCCCCCCATCAGTAAATCAGGACATCCCCAGTACCTGCCTCATTCCCCTTATATCTAGAGAACAGGTCATCACTGCTGTCTCAAAGGCAAAAAATACAGCCTCCATCAGACCCGATAACATCTCAGGCTGCATTCGAAGTGAACTCAGGCAGGAACTTGCAGCACCATTAGGCACCCTATTCAACCAAAGCCTGAATACTGGCTTCATCCCAGCTGAGTGGAGGACAGCCACTGTCATCCCCTTTACACAAAGGTGAAGCGTTCACCGATCCTGGAAATTAAAAGACCCATAAGCCTAACTAGCCTGATCTGCAAGGCCATGAAATGGATTTTAACAAGGACATTGGCAACCTCCAAACACTTGCTCCCACACAGTTTGGCTTCATCTAGGGTAGGTCATGTCTGCTAAATTTGGTCGATTTCTTTGAGACAGTCACCAAAGGCATGGATGAGGGGAAGACCGTGCACACCACCTACCTTGACCTGACCAAAACCTTTGACACTATTCCCCACTCAGGCATAATAGATAAACTCTCTCAAGTAGGCATCAATCCATATGTTACCTGATGGGTAGCAAACTGGCTCACTGATAGAATCCACGTAGTCAAAATAGGGGAAGCCACCTCAAGCAGTAGACCTGTAACAGGCGACATGCCCCAGGGTTTGGTCTTAAGGTCTCTGTTATTTGGGATATACTTTTCTGAGGTGCAGACCAAAACCAGTGGGCTATGGATGACCAAGTTTGCAGATGACTGCAAGCTGGGTGCTGTCATCAATTCCCCTAGTGATGTGGACATCCTCCAAGAGGGTCTCAACCAAACAAATGAATGGTGCCAGAAACATGGCCTCAAACTGAATACCAAAAAATGCATCATCATCCCCTTTGGGGAGAGTAATGTCCCCACAAATTATCACATTAATAACAACGTCCTAAGCACGCAATCAGTTGTGAGGGTTTGGGCACCCAGGTTGATATCAACCTGACTTTTGACCACCATGTTGCTTCTGTTGTATGGAAAGCCTTCTACATGGCTCACCTCATAAATAAGGGTATCTGATCCAGGGACAAGGAGGTCATAACATCCCTGTATTCTTCCCTTATAAGCCCTATTATTGAGTACAATGCTCCTTTCAGCATGTACATGCAGCAGCTGGAGAGACCATAGAGGTTCCTCACCAGGAGAATCCAGGACCTCAAACCTCAAATACACAGATAAGCTAAAAGCCCTGTCCCTCTACTCAGCTTCATACAGACTCCTCAGAAGTGACCTCTGTCTGGCATACAAGGTGATTATGGACCCCACATTGATGGGACTGCTGCATATCCACAAGTCAAGCTCCCCTCAAGTAACCCGCATGCTCAGCCTCAAGCTGGTCTGTGACATCAAGAAGACTTGATGGCAGGACAGATTTGTGTCCCAGAGACTCCCCCATCTATGGAATAGACTCCCACCTCCACATCAAGCAAAGTACCTCCTTACCTCTTTTTAAGCACAACCTGGATAACTGGATGGGAAACAGAAAATATACACCTGGGATTCCACCCGTGTCTCTGCTGAACAGGGGCATCGGGTGCTGATTTGTCTAGACATGGGCTAACCTCTTGGCTAGGCTTATAAGGACCTCAACGCCAATAGTCTAGTAACTGCCTATGATCCTATACATGACTGGCAACACCTTAGCATGGAATGTTCTGTGTAAAATCTGTAGACATGTTTCAGGGACCGTTCATTTGATAGCACTTTTAGCATTTCAGAGATGGTTTGTTTATTAGCAAAATGTGTAATTTGCCTGTTATTTTGTGGGTGGGGGAGCAGAGCAGCATTTCTGTTATGCCACAAACAACATGATGCTGTTGTTATTCTCCTTTTTTGTATCCAGCCTGTTGTTCATATTTAAAATCTCTAGACTGTTTTATGTTTCTCCAGTGGGTGATGCTGAAATGCTACTTTCTCTGTTTTATCTGGGAACAGTTATTTTGCAGTTATGTGTATTATCCTTCTGTTGTCTTTTAGGACACCTAGGACTATTCCACCCAGGTGTCTCAACCCTTGAAATCCACCCTTCACTGACTCTGAGAATCAGGTTATTGTTGAAATTTTTAGGTGACATAGTGCCTTCCTGCTTTAGAGAGGATATGGAGATATGTCAGGCAGAATACAGATTTGGCAGCAGATCATAGCAGATGTTAATGCAGTGGGTGGCCACAGCAGGACGTATGGCTAGGTGCACCATAGGGCCACTGACATGATTTTGTCTGCACAGAGGAGAGCAGCTGCAGTAGCCATGATCAGATGGGTACTGGGGGGGGGGGGCTGTTACAGAGCCACCACTAACAGCAAATGAAGAGTTCCTATCCACTGTCAGGGATCCAGACAGCTCCCAAGACTGTACAGAACAGCATGTCCTTGACACTGGTGCTGCTGGTGCAGGGACAGCAAGTATGCCCAAGGAGGAGCTTCCAGATAGGCTTTAATATCTCAATTGTCAAATACTGTTGTATAGTAAAACAGTTTAAATCAATATGTTAGTTCTATTTCACAAGAACATTGTTTTGGGGGGATTGAAGATTGCTACATTTAACAACACATTCTGATTGATTATATATGGGTTAGGTTGGAGTTATCATCTAAGTTCTTGTTGAAAGTATAGTTAATGGATATACAAAGGAGAAACAAGTATTACTTCCTCTGTTACTCTTAATTGTGATGATGTTGTCCTTACCTTTTGGTTAACTTTTTCCAGGACCATCTGGCATACAGAGGATGCCATCATCTGCACATGGTAAGCCAAACATTTTTATGTCAGTATTGATAGACTTCAGCCTGTTGCACTTACACAGAATTAAAGCAACACAGACTGTAGCTTTGTTTCTGTGTCGACTCCTTTCTGTAGCTGTATTTCAATAGGTTTTGGAATTTGAAGGAAAAACCAGCACTGAGTCTACATGGTTGCTTTATAGCTTGTTGAACAGCTCCTTCATCTTGGATTGGTTGATTAGCATACAGTTCAGCTACTTATGTTGTAATTTGCATGCCATGGTGTTTACCTTGTTTGTGCGGCTATGCAATGCTCTACACATAGGATCATAAGGAGATTACTAGGCTATCGACCCAGAGTACATTTCAAGCCTAGCCATTTCATCCCAATTTAATACCATAGAAATGATAGTTAATAGTCAAGATTGCATTTAGTAATGGCTGACCATGTCCAGGAGGGTTGTGGGCAGTTTTCCCAGTAAGGATTTACGGTGTCCCATCACTCGTCCAGGTTCCTCTTGAACAGTGTCATACAGGTGCTCCGTTTCACATGAAAAGATAGCCGAAAGATGCAGCAGTCATTGGGAGATAAATCTGTCCCTCCAGCATGTCCTGTTTAAGTCATGGGCCATATTTAGATCCCTGGAATGGGTAGACCTAGTCCCGTTTGATTTATGGATATACAGCAAGTTCATTAGGTTTAGGTCTGAGATTGCTTTGTAAACCAGGCATAAGTCTCCCCTAAGAAGTCTATACAATACAGAGTACAGTGACAGGGACTTTAGTTAGTCTATGTATGCTGGAGTCCCTTGATCTTCTTAGTTAGAAACCTCTGAGGTCTCTCCAATTCCTGCAGGTGCTTTGCATGGTACAGGCTGAACAGGGCATTATACTCAATTATGGGTCGGATTAGTGCAGAGTGTAGAGAGGTTATAACCCCTTTTGCTCTCGAGTTGATGCCTTTACTAATCAAGTGTGCTATGTAGAAAGCCTTCCTTTCTACATTAGACACATGGTGGTCGAAGCTAAGGTTGCAGTCAACATGTGATCCCAGATCCCTAACCACTATGTGGGAACTTAGGGTATTGTTGTTGATTTGATAGTGTAAAGGGACATTGTCTGTGCTGAAAGAAATGATGATGCATTTTTTTGGAGTCAGTTTGAGACCATGACTAAGACGCCAGTTGTTGGTTTGCGTAAGACTCTCCTGGAGTATACTGACATCATTTGGGGATTCAGTAATTGCACAGAGTTTTGACCTGAACCTCTGAGAAGTATACACCAAACAGTAGGGAGCCCAGCACTGACCCCTGTGGCACCCTACCGGTAACAGGTCTGCTGGTTGATGTGGAGTCACCCACTTTGACAGTGTGTGTCCAGTTTGTGAGCCAGTTGGCAGCCCATCATACAACAAAGGGGTTTACATTCAGTTTGCTAAGTTTATTGGTAATGCCTGAGTGTGGGATTGTGTTGAAAGCCTTTGCCAAGTTGAGGTATGCTGTGTGTACAGTTCTGCCCTCGTCAATGGCCCTGGTCGCATTTTTCAAAAAAGTACCAGATTTAACAAGCAGGAACTGCCCTTGATTAATCCAAATTGGGTAGAGCCACTTACCGAATCCAAAAAGATGTAAACTGATCATGTAGGCTTCATTGAATCCAGCTGTTGATCTTTTTCCTGGTGTTTTCAATGTGGTTTGGAAAATTAAGTAACTGGTCAAGCCATAAAACTTGGTATTTAAAGGACATAGTTGTTTAAATATCATTGTGATTGCAATGTTAAAATTTTTTAGGAGTTTTTTCAGCTTTATTGAGGTTACAAATATAATTATTTTTGTTATAGCGAGGTTTGGGAGACGCTTGTTGTTATTTAGGCAAGAAAAAAGTAGAAGGTTTGACTGAAGCTGGGTTTGAATAGTTGAATGTCAGGGATTGGACTAAAAGATAACCAAGTCTTCAGCTTCAGCATAAAGAGTTATAGGAAGTTTAGAGAGGTTAGAGGGTATCTTGTTAATAAGGACTGAAAACAGCAGTGTGGGGGTGATTATGGAGTCCTGGGGCACTACTATTGAAAAGAATGCTGGAAGTGATTGGGATGAGCTGATTTTGAGTCTGAAATACCTATTTGCTAAGACATGTTGGGACCAGGTGACAGTGAAGGAGGAGGAGGAGGTGTTCAGTAAGATCAAAAGCTTTAGTAAAGTCAATGAAGAGTGCCCTCCCAGGAGCGGCCTTAGGTCAACTGGTGCCCTAGGCAAAAGGGCTCCATGGTGCCCCCCACCACACTACCTGGTGCCTCCATCCTGGTCTACATACACCAAGTAAATACTGGAAAAGTCCCCCTGCTAGAGCGGCTCCCTAGGCAGCTGCCTAGATGACCTATGCCTAAGGCCAGCTATGTGCTCCTGAAGGGTCTTCCTTATCTGTATTGAGAAGGGTCTCATCTGTAAATTACTGCAGTGCATGTGTTCTGGCCAGCTCAGAATAAGTGAGGAGATGGTACTGTTAGATGTGAGTGGGCAGCTGGTTGTAGATTAGTTTTTCAAGTATTTTCACAAGTTGGGGCAGATGAAGATATGGTGGATGTGGGAGGCATTCATTGGCTGAGGCTGTTTAGCTAAGGGGGGTGAGAAAAGCAGTTTTCCATATGTCCAGCACTGTCTTTTGAATGAAGGAGACATTATAAATGTATAGAAGAGGTATGGTAAGAAAGTCTTTGCAGAGTGAGATGAACCAAAGGAGTAGGTTGTCTACAGCAGGGGGTGCATCCAAGAGTATGTTTTCTAGTAGTGACTCAAGGTCCTTGTAAATCATTTTCTTATATGAGAAGAGGGAGAAATAAAAGATGGGTGGGGGGCTGGGTGAGGTGAGTAACAGGTTAAGGTTTTAAATTTCTTGTGAAAGTCAGACTTTGAGAGTTAGCCTTGAGAGGTCTGGATAGTGATAGAGGAGGAGGCAGGATATGTGGATTTCTGGCCTGTGAGAAGATTTAATTCCTGCCTGAAGTGTTTTGGTTTGCCTAGCAGAGACAGTTGTTTGTGTTTGAAATATATGGTTTTGTACCTGCTTATGGCTTGCTTAGCTAGGTTATTCAAAGAAATACAGGCAGTATGATTTTCTGGTGAGGGGCTTTGCCTCCATAAAGACAATGCATTGTCTTCAAATGTGAGCAGAATTTTCAGTTCAGTCATTAGTCAGGGGTTTTGTTGTATTATGAATAGGTGCTGTGTAAGAGGAAAGAATTTATCCTGTAGTTGAAGGAGGGTGTGTGTAAGAGCTATGGCAGCTGATTTGAGGTTCTTTATATTGGTAATAGGTGACCATTTGATAGCTGCTAGGTGGTTATGGGGATTTTCACAACTGGTGGTGGATTTGGGTCTGAAGATAACTAGTTTGTGGGGCAGCTTTGGTGACTGGTAGATAATTTGGAAGATTACTAGGGACTGGTTACTAAATGAGGGTAGAAGAACAGATATTTTGGAGATAATTATAGGGCTGCTTGTGATTAGCAGATCCGGGAGGGAAGAATTGTTGGTTAGGAGATTTGAGCAGGTAATGTCATTAACTAACAGTAAAAGATTGATATTGGCTAGGAATTTGGCAAAGCCATTTTTTTTTCTGAGGACTTAAGTAGGTTAGGTTAAAATTGCCTAAATAATGATGTGTTTATATTTGGAGGAAGCTGAAGTGATAGTAAGAATAAGGAATTTAAATTTGTTAAGAGAGGTTGGATGAAGAAAATAAGCAATGGGTATTAGAAGGTGACTGCTTTTCCAGGAGGGAAATTTAAGAAAGATTCAGATGAGGTCAGAGTCTGGACATGCATTTGCTTAAGCAGTGATGGTTGGGTTAATGTGTTTTTTTATAAAGAGTGAAAGTGCCTCCACCTTGCTTTTTGCCAGGTCTTGCATCTTGGAGGCATTTATAGGAGGGAAGAAGGAGCTGAAAATTGGGATTGATATGTCTGATTCATGCTTCAGTAACAGCTGTGATGTCAGGGCAGTGGATTATAAAGAAAGTGTTAATTTGGTCAAGTTTATTAGAGATGTTTTGGGCATAAATTAATGTACAGGAGGGGGTTAAGGCAGGTGAAAAGTTATGGGTGATATGTTGAGTGTGGGATCTG
This sequence comes from Protopterus annectens, assembly GCF_019279795.1. Classification (NCBI taxonomy): domain Eukaryota; kingdom Metazoa; phylum Chordata; order Ceratodontiformes; family Protopteridae; genus Protopterus; species Protopterus annectens. Next base: position 1,260,362,976 of record NC_056746.1, read on the forward strand.
GATTGGATTCAACGTTGGCTCTGAGGAGGAGTATGAGCAAGCTAGGGAGCATTTATAGGCATGTTTAGGAAGTCTGGTGTTGAGCTGTTGGGGATTAGTAAGTTTGAGATGAGGTAAAGGGAGTATGTTGCTGGAATTGTATGTGAGTGGTAGATGGAGAATGGTGTGTACAAAAGAGTGGAGTAGGTCTTGGGGTCAGGTGGGCAATTCTGGGGTTTTGTGATAGTATAGTGAAATGAAAACTGAATGATGGAGAAGAGATAGCAACTTATGGCACAGTGGCTTAGAGGGAAGAGGACAAGCAAGATGCTGAGGTCAACAAGCATTCTGGAAGCCAGCAAGGTGAAGGGGTCACTGCTTCTTGTTCTTCTGACAACAGCAAGCCCACAGAGAGAGCCTGTCAGTAAAGCCTTTACATCATTCCAAAGGAAAACGATTGAGTGACAGAAAAAAGCAGAGGAGCTGACTAGAATATTAGATGAACATTGGACTTCAATCAGGGATGGTGTTGGGTGGAATGAGGAATAAGACCAACAATAATGTGAAATTAGGAAATAAATGGAAGAATTCTGAAGTATCATTTCTATAACATGCAGTTTGGGCATGTGAACTGTGCTTCTACAATAAGTGGCTAAAAAGACTGGAAGTTTCTGGCTGTGCTGAATTGGTGGGATGACTCTAAAGCATACTTTTCCTTCTGTCATTTATGCTTAGTAGGGTAATGAAGGGAATGAAGATGTAACTGTAAGTAAAAAAAAAGTTTTTTTTTGAGATTATGTGTATATTAATTTTTTAAAGTATGTTGCATATTGCACTGAAAAATAGTTCTGTGACTAAGCAGATATATTTTAAATATGAGGTGGGTAGTCTTATCAATGACTCCTATTCATACTAATGATGTCAGAGTAAAAAAGTACTTTTTCTTGAGTGTATGCACAGTATCTAGGGTTTATATTGTAACACGATAAAGGCTGGATATATGCAGCATAATGTTGTGATGGGCAGCTGAGGGAGGCTGGGGGATGTATACTGATCATATCTGCATATTAAATTATGATAGTTTCCTTTGGTATTACACAGGTGGAGGTGTATATTAATGTTCTTGATTTGTGCTGCAGACAAGGGGGAAAGTGTTCCTTCTTATTCTGAGCAGACTACAAATTGGAAAGCATGGAAATGATAGTTCCCATCATTTGAGAAGAGCTATTTCATGCTTTTGTAAAACTAACTGTTTTTCTCTGTACCAGCAAAGCTCTGAGCAGGAGATGGTATGTCTACATGTGCAGATAATTGATAAGGAAATGACTAAGCCATTTACTTTGAGACATTTTTATGATAAAGTCTATAACTTACACTTAAAGGGAACTGGCAAGTAGTTTATGAAAATAAATGAAGTCAGACACATTGAATGGGATACTTTTGTAAGTATCTGCAATCCTAGTAGTATTTAGTACTTCAGTATACAATATAACAGTGCACAATGTTTGTTCATTTAAGAGTAGCTAGTGTACTTGTTCCAAATGCAAAAATTAGTTAACTGAGAGCACGTAAGTTGTTTTTCACGTGGGGCACGCAAGTTGTTTTTCACATTGGGGGAGCACAGATGGGGCAAGGACAGATGGTGTCTGCACAAGAGGAAACACAGGCTCTAACATGCTCTTCCAGCATGATTAAACCTAGCTTCATAATAGGTAAAGCCTGTGGGTGTAGCTGTCTATTTGGGGTAAGTACTCCTATATGGAGGATTAATGCTCCCTTTTGAATGTATATGTAATTTTATGGTTTTCCTGTGAGCTTAAAGGTGTTGGGGTTAAAACTGAAAATGAATATATTTTTTGTTACTTGAGTGTATTTATTGAAGCAAAAAGTCTGGGAAAATGTCACATGGGTTCAAACAGAGATGAGAAGCTTCAACTGCATGGATGGGGATTGGAACCAGATCTGCCAACCAAACATTAATGTGTGCATGTAAGCATATATTAAAATAAACTTCTTGTAGAATGTATGAAAGTAACAGCTACTTATCTGAATTACTACCTTATCAATTATATCATGGGATATAAATGACATTGTTGATATGGACAAGAAGCAAAGAGTATTGAATTCTATTTAGAAGTGTAGAGTATAAATAACAGTGTTACAGGAATTACACTTGAATAGAAATGAGCACATGAATTTGACAGCTATGTTTTCAGAATGGATATACAGCAGAGTGTCAGTAACAAAGGAAAATGGTAATAATATGATTGCAAGGGGGCCTCCAGTAGTAATAGAACAGGAAAAGAAAGACAATAGTGCCCACAAAGCCTTCTCACCAGCAAAATTCACAGCATGAACCTTGTCCTGCACTGATTGCCTAAAGGCTCTGTCTCTGTATTCAGTCTTCTACAAGCTGCTGGGGGGGTCTTTACCTCCTTTACAGGACATTTTCAGACCCAGCCCTAATGGATCTGTTGCACATGTGGAAAACAAACAGCACCAGACACACTAGATCCAGGGATCTGAACTTTGCTTTATGACATAAACAGAATGTAATAGCGAGACAGATATGTGTCTCAATGAATTCCCACATTAGGGAATACGTTCCTCATCCATATATTCATCCCTGACTCTGTTCAAACAAAACCTTGATAGTTGGAAGGGAAATTGTAAATTTACCCCTGGTCTGGCCCCCCCATGTCCCTTATGGACAGAGGCCATCAGTAAGAAAAATATTATCCTAACTTATTCTCCTCCCTAAAAATCCTTAACCAGCTGCCTACTAACATACCTCTCTGTATGATACTTGAGATCCAAATGGTTTGGGGGCACAGCTAGGTTTGTAAGGACCATAGTAGTTGATAGACTAGTTACAGCCTATGAACCTATGAACCTCTAAGTGGTTTTTGGCAGAGAAGGAGGATTACATTGGAAAGTATTTAGATTCTGCCTAAAACTATTAAGGCACTTAAGAGAATTATGTGATAAATAATTAGCCTTCAACAGGGAATATTGTACATGGATGGGGATTAGAACCAGATCTGCAACAGTGAGGATGTATCAGGGGGACCTTGAAGGGGACATATAACAAAAGAGGGTATATTTCTGAAGACGTAAATGAAAATATTTGGAATAAAAGATGAAAACTTAATAGCAGGATCCCATACATAATTTGCATATTATTCGCAATGGTAAAAATGGGGTTAGACCAGTCAGAAATGTAGTTCATAGGACCATGGTAGTTATTTGAAAGTTTTGATACACATTCAATAACTATTTTGGATCATGCACCAGTAGACTAAGACAAAAGACAAGGTAATCAGTCACTTTCCTAGTTGTTTGTTTAAAAGAGAGGACTTTAAGGAATGGGTAGTGAAAATGATTCAAGACTTATTACAAAAGACAGACATTTCTTCAGAAGGGATAGCTAGCAGAGGGATAAAGTGAAAATGGATTTTAAAAATATGGAAGAAATAAGAGAGAAAGATATATGGGAAAGAAGTAATACGAACTGTTTAGAGGGGGTTATTAAAGGTTAAAATATTGCAGATGAAGGGGAATCTTGCAAAAACAAGAAGAGCAATTGCTGAGTACTAAATAGAAAACAAAGGGGTATTTGGATAATACACGTGTTTAGAAAGGCTGTTCAAAGCTGAAAAACTATTAGCCGGATTTAGGTAACAGCAAATAAGAGGGAGTATTGCCAAACTCAGGGAGCCTATGATAAAAAAATAGCCACAGACACTATAGAGGTGTTAACAATATTTCAGAAATTCTATGAAAGTCTGCATGCAGTGAAATGGGGAAACCAAGAAAAGGCACAGCTAGAAATATTTGCGAAAGACTTAACTATGTCAAGGTTAGATGAAACAGAGGCTCAAGAATTAATGGCTGAGAGAGGAGCAAATGAGATAAAATGGTGTTTGATCATCAGAGAAGTCAGAGCAGACAGATGGTATTTCTGTTGAAGTCCGGAATTTAGCTGGGGGAAGTGATAAATATTTAAAAGGTGCTGTTTAACAATATTTTAAAAGGAGAGACAGTATCAGCATCGTGATGGCTACATTATTCAAAAGGGTAAGGACCCTTTAGACTTATAAAATCTCCAAACAGCAAGCAAGCAGGTAGCAAAGCACAAAAACTAGTAATCCACACCAGTACCACTGTCAGGCGAAGCAATAAAGCCACGGATAGATTCTTCTGTGAACACTCATTTATTAAGTGGATTCCAGCCAGTTGCAGAACCACAAGCACTAACACAAACACATAAACATCTTAAGCACCTCATTTTCGTTTGATAAACTTCACCAAATGTGGGCCATTCTTGCTTGTCGCTCCAGTTGGGAATGCAGATTTGATCCTTGGAGTTTTTGTACGACTTCTGCAGGACGAGGAAACTGAATTGTCTTTAACTATAGCAGAAGTCGTACAAAAACTCCAAGGATCAAATCTGCATTCCCAACTGGAGCGACAAGCAAGGATGGCCCACATCTGATGAAGTTTATCAAATGAAAATGGAGAGCTTAAGACGTTTATGTGTTTGTGTTAGTGCTTGTGGTTCTGCAACTGGTTGGAATCCACTTAACTCATTCCCCCCAGTAGAGCTCTTTTGAGTGTGTACCTTTAACTCCCAGTGGGTGTGGCTTCAGCCTTTAAAAAATGACATTATCACCTTGCAGTTCTAACATACTTATTGACAGAGGTCATATATCAACACAATTGTGTTTGCATTCATATATGTTTCAAGATAAAATATTCTGATACCTTGTGTGTAGCATGGTTTTGGAATTATTAATGCAAATATGAACAGGCAATATTTGACGCCTAGAGAAGCAGTAGGAGTTAACTGCAGACACGCCTGTATACGTCACTCGGCTGTAATAAGTTAATAAATGAGTGTTCACAGAAGAATCTATCCGTGGCTTTATTGCTTCGCTTGACAGTGGTACCCTTTAGACTTAGCTTCATATAAACCAGATTCAGTTTTGAACCATGATTATAAGTGTTTATGTACGTACTGGCTAATAGAATATCTAAGGTGTTGCAAAAACTGATAGATATGGATCGATGTGGTTTTGTGGAGTGGAGGCAAACATTTGAAAACATTAATAAAACAACAACAATCCAGAGAGAAGCAAATGTATGCAAACATCACTATTCTTGTTTGTGGTGAAGACATTAAATACAATGAGCTGGGATTTTATGGGTAAGGCAATTGTACTATCTGCATTCCATGATAGACTAATGGGGGTAATTTAGGAAGATATATGAAGAGGCCAAAAATAAGAGGATTCCTCTCTGACAAGCTGTGTTTGAATAGAAGAGGAACCAGTCAGGGTTGTCATATTTCCCTTTATTTGCTTTATATTTAGAGTCATTGTTAAAAAAATAAGAGACTCACAAATTCAAGAATATAACCGATATTGTAATCAAGAAATAATTCAACTTATTTGTAGATGGTATTATTTTGTAGTTGATAAATTCAGAAAAGAACTGATATTGTAATCAAGAAATAATTCAGCTAATTTGCAGATTATATTATTTTGTTGGTGATAAATTCAGAAAAGGACAGTTCAGTGCTGTGGGTCATTTGAGGCTATTTCAAGTTTTTTCTTGGAAATAAAATATATAAATATGAATCAAAGGCTATAATGGTAAAATGTGTTTCCACACATGAATTAATTAATGAATACCTATATTTATGGGGAAATGATAAGATGGGGCATTTAGGTGTATTGATTAAAAAGTATTCCGTTATGACAGCTAATGATATGGTGGAAGAGACAAAACTACAAAAATTGAAAAGTTGGAAACTCTTAATTATGGGTATAGGTAGTAAGGTACATAGGTTCATAGGTTGGTACTAGGCAATCAGCCCTAGGGCCTATATAAGCCTAGCCATATCAATTCCCTAGCTATTTCTTCCCACAGTATTTGCTTCCCTGGACCCCTGTCTAGAAGGGTGACTGATGTGATCTCCAGGGTGAATTTCCTATCTCCCATCTAATCATCAAGGTTCCTTTTGAAGAGGCCAAAGAGGCACTCTGCTTGACATGTATGGGCAGTCTATTCCAGAGTCTGGGGAGTCTCTGGGTCAGGAACCTATCCCTCCAGCATGTTTTGTTCATTGTGATGACAAGGTTTAGATCCCTGGAGTGTGTGTTTCTAAGGGATTGGGATTTCTTTAAGTGTAGCATGTCCAACAGCTCTGGGTTTGACATGGCCTTGTATGTTAAGCAGAGATCGTCTCTGAGTAGACGGTATGTGACAGTTGTAGGTGGAGTTTTTTAGATGGTCAGCATAGGGCATCTGCTTTAGGCCTGTGATTCTTTTAGTGAGATATTTCTGCGGCCTTTCCAGTTTTTGCAGATGTCTTGAGAGGTACATACTAAACGGGGTGTTGTATTCTGTAATGGGTCTAATGAGGGATGAGTACAGTTGGACAATGAACTCCTTTTTTTCTGGATGAAAAGCCCTTAGTGATGAGGTGTGCCACATAGAAGGATTTCCTGACTGTTGTGGCGATGTGGTTATCGAAGGAGAGACCACTGTCCACCTGTGTCCCTAAGTCTCTTATCACACTTTTGGTGTTTAGTGTACTGCCACCTATGTGGTAATTCACAGGTCTATGCTTTTACTCAAAGAGGATAACTATACATTTCTTGGCATTGAGCTTGAGCCCATAGCTCTGGCACCAAGCATCTGTTTCTGTAAGGCCCTTTTGTACAATATCCACATCATTTGGGGATTGAATAATGGCTCCCAGTTTGCAGTCATCTGCAAACTTTGTTAGCCGGAGTCCCTTAGTGTTGGCATGTACTTCAGAGAAGTAGATGCCAAACAAGAGTGGTCCCAGGATGGAACCCTGAGGTACTCCACTTGTCACTTGTTTGGAGCTGGATTTGGAGTTGGCTACTTTTACAGTGTGGGTTCTTTCAGTAAGCCAGATGGCAACCCATCAAGTGATGTAGGGATTAATGCCCAGCTTAGTAAGTTTATCTATGATTCCAGAGTGGGGGATGGTGTCGAAGGCCTTGGCGAGGTCTAAGGCTGTGTGGACCACCTTACCCTTGTCCATGGCTCTGGAGACTGATTCGAAGAAGTCAATCAGGTTCAGGAGACAAGGTCGGCCCTTCTCAAACCCAAACTGCATGGGGTCCAGTGTTTGAAGGTTACCAATGTCTTTGTTTATAAGTTCCATGATAATATTTTCCATGGCCTTGCAGATCAGGCTCATCAGACTGATGGGGTGGTAGTTCCCGGGATCCAAGGTGGATCCCCCCTTGTGGAGTGGGATAACTGTAGCTGTGTGCCACTCGGTGGGCATGAAGCCTGAGATGAGGCTATGATTAAACATGACACTTAGGTGAGGTGCCAGTTACTTTTGTAGTTCATGTAGTACACAGCCTGGGATTTCATCTGGGGGATGTTGTCTGGTTCCATGGATGCTGTATTCTTAGCTTTGGAGAGTGTGTTTTCTTACCTGCGTGGCCATTATTACTGAAATTTGGCAATCTTTCAGTATTGAGATGGGCCCTTTAGGGGGTGAAGTTTGCCCTGAATTGATCTGCCAGGATATTGGCAATATCCTTGGGAGCAGTATATTTAATGCCATTCTGTTGTAGCTAAGAACAGATTTTTATGAGGGATCTCAGCTTCTTACTGGGGCTGGTAAGGGAGTTTTTTGCATCCTGGGATTTTCCTCTTTTCTGCAACAGTTTCTTCCTTTTGTTGTAAAATTTGTTTATGGCAATAGACCACTAGATAGGCTTCCTTTTTTTGGAGGAGAGCGTGTTGGTTCTATTGGGGATGGCATGATTTATGCATGAGTGGATGTGCTCGTACAGTGCCTAAGTGTAGGATTCAGCAGTCGAACTTTCAGTTCCCATCTTCATGGGTGTCATGAAGTTTGTCACTTCTGACTTGAGTAGCATGAAGTTGGCTTTGGAGAAGTTTTTTAAGGAGGTTTCCTTACTGGGGGGTGGGGGTGGGATGTGGATGTCAAGGGTGATTAGCTTATGATCAGACCTGACCAATGAGGGGGTGATCATAGGTGTAGAGCATCGATTTCTCATGTTGGTAATGACCAGGTCTAGGATACTGGAGTCCCTGGTGGGACTAAGGATTAGTTGATCCAGGGTACTGGAATTTATGAATTCCAAGAACCAATGGGCAAAGGTGTTACTACACGAGTAGTTTTCCCAGTTAATGGCAGGGTAGTTGAACTCACCCAGTATTAGGGTGTTTGGTTGTATCTTAATATTTTCCAGTACGTTAAGGTGTAGTGAGAATCTTGGGGCATGGTGCGGGAGATGTACCAAGCTCCAATTTGGATTGCAGTCTTACCTAGTGTTAGTAGCACCTGGAGAATTTCAGATGCATTGTGTTGGGCAACTAGCCTGGTGTTGTGAATATCCTTGGTGAATATGAACACTCCTCCACCTTTAGTGGTTCGGTCCTGGTTTGGTGGCCAAAAAGTGTGGTAAGAGTTGTAGCCTGGTATTGCAGGGGTGCTCTCTGGAGCCTTGAACCAGGTCTCAGTTACTGCACAGATATCGATGTTCTCCATTTTTAGGAGTGCCTCAAGAGAGTGCATTTTGAGGTTTAGACTTCTAGCATTGAATAGCATTACCTTCAGATTTTGCATGCTTGGTCCTGTTATGGTGGTGGTTTTGTCCTTTGAACTTTGCCTAAAAAGGCACTATAGGGGTGGCAAGAGCCTTAGCCAGTAACCTGAATCCCAGGGGTGACAGGTGCAGACCATTTCTGACAAAGCATCATGGTCTGTCGATCATGTCATCCCAGGCAGACAGATACCGGATCCCCTTTGAATGACACCAGAAGCTTAGCCAATTGTTGAAGTCAATCATTTTATCCTTATACCGTGGTATTATTCTGGGCGAAGGCAGGATGCTACTCAGGGCTAGGGTCAAACCTGCCTGGGCCACATGATCTGAGAGCTCTTCCATGTCTCTTTTCATGTAGTCCAGGGAGGTATGTCTCAAGTCATTCACTTCACCATGGACAATGACAGAGTCATATTTGTACTTGTTGTGGAGTGACATGAGTGCATGCGTTATGTGGCGGATCCTGGCACCCGACAGACAGCTGACTGTAATTTTCTCCTTGTTCAGCCTGGTAAGTAGGACATCAGTATGCCTGACTATAGAGTGTTGGGTACATTGTCTTGCCTTAGGGGCTGTTATTGGGTGGCACACTGGTGTTGTGAGCTATGTGACACTTTGGTTGTGACTGATGTTTGTTGCATTTCAGCTTTGGAGGTCCTTGTTGCTTGGGCAGGTTACTGTTAAGGGCCTCCACATATGTGGTTTTAGTGTTGCTATGTGTGGGTGTTGGTGGTGTGGGTTTAGAAGAGCTATGTGTTGCATGAGGTGTAGTGCGGGTGTTAACCTTCTCCTCTTGACTGTCTAGCACAATCTTGGGTATAGAGAGCTTTGCTTCCAGTTTGGCTATGTAAGTGTATCTCTCGCAGGTTATAGTGTTGGGTGATAGGAAGAGAGGGTTGTCTGTGTACATGAGACAATTGCTGCATTGCTCCAGTATGCCCATATTCACCAGGTGGACAGGAGAAATCACCGGAAGCTGACCCCTGAACGTGCCTGGTTTGGTGCTTTTTTTTTTTTTTTTTTGGAAAGTACAAGAACTGTTTTCCCTTACCTTAGCAAGGTACTTTGCAATTATAGGCTGTTTGGTGCCTACGATTAAGTTCTCCTTATTAACAGGGATAGTTGAGTACTTGTATCAGTTTAAGACTTCCTAGTGCTTTCCAGCAGGTTTTAAAGCAAGTGCTAGTCACAGGGATGCTTAAAGGTAAGATGAAAAAAAATGGTTTATCCTAAACACTGCAGTGTGCACTAGAGGAGTTAGATGTGAAAGTAGGTAACTTAGGTTTTACCTGTCCAAAAAGTTAAGTTTTAGTGGAGAGTCTCTATTTTTAAAACAGCAAGATAGATTGAAAGGGGGTGGTCACTTTTGTATTCTGCTACTATGGAATACAATAGGATGGCCAATAAATTTAAATAGTTGAAGGGGAGTGCTTTCACAAAATGATAATTTTGTGCTTGCCCACACAAGCCAGTAAAACAGTTCCTTTAGTATTAAATACAGGTCTGGCATATATTTATTAACCAGAGGAGAAGATGTGGATCATAATTAATAAAGAGTTGAAATTTATCTGTGAGGGAAAGAGGGCAAGAATTAACGGGGATAAGCTGATTACAAGATTTGATGGGCTACTTCAGAGCTACACACTTAAGGCTGGTATACATAACACAAGCAGAAAATCACAAATCAGTGTGGAAAGAACTTATGTTGAAATAGAGGGTAGTTCACAAAAGAGAGTAGGATTTTGGATGCAGGCCCTTAAGGAAAATTATAACAAGCATACATAATATTATATTTATAAAGCAAGAGAAATTATTTTAAGACCTAAGCCAACATGGGAAAGGAGAAAGGAGATTGTATGCATAAGGATGACTGGAAGTAGAGGTATAGAAAATGCACAAGAGGGGGCTGGAATTTACTGGATAAAGTTAACAAAGGAGCCAAGGAATTGGGAGCAAATGACCTGAGAAGGGAAGGAAAGGAAATAGAGCAGCATGAGGACAAGCAGAAGTCTGGACTGTGGGTTGGTGACTACTTTCCCTTCAGGGGATCACTAATAAATTATACGGAAAGAGAAAAGGATAGAGGAGTGCTAAGTGAAAAAAAAAACAGCTCTGGTTGACTTTTTAGTTGAGTTTAGAATGTAAGCTGCTGTTAAAAGAGGATAATTCGTAGAGCATATAAAATAATCCATGATTACTGTAAGATTACCGTAAGAATCAATCAGAAGAGGTTAGAAAAGACAGGAAGTGAGAATGAGAAGGTAATTTATAAAGAAACGGTTGAAGGACATGTGTATGGTCAACAAACAAGAAAAAATCTAGAATGGTTAGGATTTTTGCATGGGAGTGTTTGCATAGGTATTTTTATACCTCAAGCAGAAATCAAAGACTTTTTCTCAGACACACACTGAGCAGAGTGGATGAGAGGTGTTGACTCCAACTCTTAGCTGAGATATATAAGTATCCTGTTTTTTTTTTCGATTATTTATACAGTTTATTGTTTCTATCAATTTATATATAGCACTTTTATTGTAATCTGCACGGGTAACTGATTTGTTTGCAGTTAAAGCATTCTGTATCTTTACACATCTTTATCTGTTTAAAAACTTTCATTTTGTGGCTTTCTGCTTTGTAGGCTAATAGCTTTAGTGTTCCCACCCACCGTCCCTGTTGGTGTCTTGTGTTATACTTGGTGGCTTTGCAGTTGGCCGCCCCTACTGTAAATCTGATCTGGGACACTCCTCCCAGTCTAGTGTCATTAGCTCATTCTACCTAATACAGAGAGAACATTTGATAAGGCTTTCTGTTTCTCCTTTTTCCCTTTGAAAAAAAAATAATTTTTTTGCTTGAATCTCCTTGAATCTCCTTGGTTCTGACTGTGCTTCTCAAACATTTTGGAAATATTGAGTATATTTTAGAGCATTTACTATAACTGTAATTGCCTTAATAATGCTACAACTCAAGTGCTCTAGGTTGCACTGCATCTGAAGTGTTTGTGTCTTTTCTGTATATATAGACTTCTCTGTATATGTAGACTAGCTACTTATTCTGCTGTATTACTGCCACTTAAATTGTTTTTCAGTTGTGCATTTGCCTTGCTTCATTTAAAAAGTTTTAAATTGCTAATTTTGTAGAGTTTTAATTGCATTTACTGTTTAGGACTACACACTCAAGTGTGTTAGACTTTTCTGTGTTTATTTACTGTATTATTGCATTGTTTAGCCTGTTTCAACAACAAAAAAAAAAAAAAAAATATATATATATATATATATATATATATATATATATATATATATATATATACTATCTTGTTTGCTCGTTTCCCACCTTTTCTTGCCAGTCCATATCCCAGGCCTTGCTTGTCTCAGGACTTTATTTTCTGTGCTCAGAGCTATCCAGACCTTGCTGTGGCAGAGGGAAGTCCTACTGCCTACCAGTGGGACTGGTGAGCATTGTACTGCCTATCTAACGCTAGAGGAGTGGTTTCCAGCTCTGAAATTGTAATTTTATTAGCCTTTTTGGGCTAATTTCTATCCCTTTCAACTTTCTGGCTTAAAAACACGTGTGTTTCCACATTTTTCACATCATGCAGCACTACGAGGCTACATGTAAACTATTCCAGGTGCCAGAAAGTCTGCTCTTCAGATTTTCCCTTAAAACTAGCTGGTTTCTCAGTAGTAGCACTAAAATCGGAACCCCTGTAACTAGCACTTGCTCTAGAACCTGCTGGAAAGCACTAGGAAGCCTGAAACTGATTCAAGCACTCAGCTCTCCTTGTCAATAAGGAGAAATTAATCATAGGCACTAAACAGCCTACAATTGCAAAGTACCTTGCAAAGGTAAGGGAAAAAGGCTCTTAAACCTTACAAAAAAGCACCTAAACAGGCATGTCCAAGAGTCAGCTTCCGGTGGTTTCTCCTATCCACCTGGTGAATCTGGGCATACTGGGGCAATGCGGCAACTGCCTCATGTACACAGACAATCCTCTCCTCCTACCACCCAACACTACAACCTTCGAGAGATGCACTTACATAGCCAAACTGGAAGCAAAGCTCTCTGCAGTCAAGGCTGTGCTAGACAGTCAAGAGGAGAAAGCTAACACCTGCATTACACCTCTAGCAACTCATAGTCCTTCAAAACCCACACCATCAACTCCCACACATAGCAACACTAAACCCACATATGCGGAGGCCCTTAACATTAACCTGCCCAAGCAAAAAGGACCTCCGAAGCCGAAACACAAACAAACACCAGTCACAACCAAAGTGACACATAGCTCACAACACCAGTGTACCACCCAACAACAGCCCCTAAGGCAAGACAATGTACCCAACACTTTAGTCATAGGTGACTCTATAGTCAGGCACACTGATGTCCCACTCACCAGGTTGAACAAGGAGAAAATTACAGTCAGCTGCCTGTCGGGTGCCAGGATCCGCCACATAATGCATGCACTCAAGTCACTCCACAACAAGTACAAATATGACTCTGTCATTGTCCATGCTGGAGTAAATGACTTGAGACGTACCTCCCTGGACTACATGAAAAGAGACATGGAAGAGCTCTTGGATCATGTGACCCAGGCAGGTATGACCCTAGCCCTGAGTAGCATCCTGCATTCGCCCAGAATGATACCACAGTATAAGGACAAAATGATTGACTTCAACAATTGGCTAAGCTTCTGGTGTCATTCAAAGTGGATCCAGTATTTGTCTGCCTGGGAAGACATGATCGACAAACCACGATGCTTTGCCAGAGATGGTCTGCACCTGTCACCCCTGGGATTCAGGTTACTGGCTAAAGCTCTTGCCACCAATATAGTGCCTTTTTTAGGCAAGGTTCAAAGGATAAAACCACCACCGTAACAGATACAAGCATGCAAAATCTGAAGGTAATGCTACTCAATGCTAGAAGTCTAAACCTCAAAATGCACTCTCTCGAGGCACTCCTAAAAATGGAGAACATCGATATCTGTGCAGTGACTGAGACCTGGTTCAAGACTCCAGAGAGCACCCCTGCAATACCAGGCTACAATTCTTACCACACTTTTCGGCCACAAAACCAAGACTGAAACACTAAAGGTGGAAGAGTGTCCATATTCACCAAGGATATTCACACGTCCAGGCTAGTTGACCAACACAATGCATCTGAAATTCTCCAGGTGCAACTAACACTAGGTAAGACTGCAATCCTAACAGTAGCTTGCTACAGATCCCCTACCATACCCCAAGACTCTCACTACACCTTCCTAAACATACTGGTAAATATTAAGATACAACCAAACACCCTAATACTAGGCGATTTCAACTACCCTGCCATTAATTGGGAAAACTACTCGGGTACCAACTCCTTTTCCCAATGGTTCTTGGAATTCATAAATTCCAATGCCCTGGATCAACTAATCCATTGTCCCACCAGGGGCTCCAATATCCTAGACCTGGTCATTACCAACATGGGAGATAGATGCTCCACACCAGTGGTCACCCCCTCATTGGTCAGGTCTGACCATAAGCAAATCACACTTGACATCCACATCCCACCCCCACCTCTCCAAAGCCAACTTCATGCTACTGAAGTCAGAAGTGACAAACTTCACAATACCCACGCAGACGGGATCTGGAAGTTCGACTGCAGAATCCTACACTAAGGCACTGTACGAGCACATCCACTCGTGCATGAATCATGCCATCCCAAATAGAGCCAAGATGCTCTTCTCCAAAAAAAGGAAGCCAATCTGGTGGTCCCCTGCTATAAACAAACTATATAACAGAAGGAAGAAACTGTTGCAGAAAAGAGGAAATCCCAGGATGCAAAAAACTCCCTCACCAGCCGTCCAGCCTCAGTAAAAGCTGAGATCCCTCATAAAATCCTCAAAAGCTAGTTACAAAAATAAAATTGCCAAAGATTCCAAAGACAACCACAAGGCATTTTATAGTTATGTCAAGAATCTAAATGGCAATGCTCAGATCTGCTCTGAGTTACAACAGAATGGTATTAAATATACTGATCCCAAGGATATTGCCAATATCCTGGCAGATCGATTTAGTGCCAACTTCACTCTCCTCTCACCCCCTAAAGGGCCCATCTCAATACCAAAAGATTGCCAAATTCCGATAATCACAGCCACACTGGTAGAAACAGCACTCTTCAAAGCTAAGAATACAGCATCCATGGGACCAGATGACATCCCAGGCTGTGTACTACATGAACTACAAAATTAACTGGCACCCCACCTAAGTGTCATGTTTAATCATAGCCTCACCTCAGGCTTCGTGCCCACTGAGTGGCGCACAGCTACAGTTATCCTGCTCCACAAGGGAGGATCCACCTTGGATCCTGGGAACTACCGTCGCATCAGTCTGACAAGCCTGATCTGCAAGGGCATGAAACGCATTATCATGGAACTTATAAACAAAGACAATGGCAACCTCCAGACACTGGGCTCCACCCAGTTTGGGTTTGTGAAAGGCCGATCTTGTCTCCTGAATTTGATTGACTTCTTCAAATCAGTCTCCAGAGCTGTGGACAAGGGTAAGGAGGTCTACACAGTCTATCTGGATCATGCCAAGGCCTTCGACACCATCCCCCACTCTGGAATCATAGATAAACTTACTAAGCTGGGCATAAATCCCTATGTCACTCGATGGGTTGCCAACTGGCTTACTGACAGAACCGAGACTGTAAAAGTAGCCGACTCCAAATCCAGCTCCAGACAAGTGACAAGTGGAGTACCTCAGGGTTCAGTCCTGGGACCACTCTTGTTTGGCATCTACTTCTCTGAAGTACAGGCCAACACTAAGGGACTCTGGCTAACAAAGTTTGCAGATGACTGCAAACTGGAAGCCATTATTGAATCCCCAAATGATGTGGCTATTCTACAAAAAGGCCTTACAGAAACAGATGTCTGGTGCCAGAGCCATGGGCTCAAGCTTAATGCCAAGAAATGTATAGTCATCCTCTTTGGAAAAAAACATGTACCCATGAACTACCACATAGGTGTCAGGACACTAAACATCGAAAGTGTGATGAGAGACTTAAGGACACAAGTGGACAGTGGTCTCACTTTTGATAACCACATCGCCACAACAGTCAGGGAATCCTTCTAGGTGGCACACCTCATCACTAAGGGCTTTTCATCCAGAAAAAAGGAGGTCATTGTCCCACTGTATTCATCCCTCACTAGACCCATTATAGAGTATAATGCCCCATTTGGTATGTACCTCACAAGACATCTGCAACAGCTGGAAAGGCCACAGAAATACCTCACTAAAAGAATCACAGGCCTAAAGCAGATGCCATATGCTGACCATCTAAAAAAAAACCCAGCTATACTCTGTGGCATATCGTCTACTCAGAGGTGATCTCTGCTTAACATACAAGGCCATGTCAAACCATGAGCTGTTGGACATGCTCCACTTAAAGAAATCCCAGTCCCTCAGAGCCACATGCTCCAGGGATCTAAACCTTATCATCACAATGAACAAAACATGCTGGAGGGATAGGTTCCTGTTCCAGAGACTCCCCATACTGTGGAATAGACTGCCCATACATGTCAAGCAGAGCACCTCATTGGCCCTCTTCAAAAGGAACCTTGATGATTGGATGGGAGATAGGAAATTCACCCCGGGGATCATGTCAGTCACCTTGCTAGACAGGGGCCCAGAGAAGTAAATATTGTGGGAAAAAATTTCCAGGGAATTGTTATGGCTAGGCTTGCATAGGCCTTAGGGCCAATAGCCTAGTACCAACCTATGAACCTATAGGCAAAAAATGCTGGAGGTGTGATGAGAAAGAGAGTGGTAACTGGAAAGCTATCTTTGGGAATGTAACAATTTGGCCGATTTTAAAAATTCCCCTACATGGTACTTTATTAGAAATGTTGGGGGAGCAAATAATTTTAACTATAGAAATGATTCTTTTGATTTGAAATATAAAAAATTTATTATCTAAATTTAGAGAATGGGCAACCTGTGTATTACCACTCTCATTGGAGAAGGAATATTCTTCATCAGAGTGTTAATGCACAGGTAATAGCCATTGAAAAATGAGTCCATCACTTCATGGCATCATATTAAGCTGCCGTGGAGCTCGGACTGTAACAAAGCCACGGACTTCTGGCCCCAGAACACCCATAAGTGTGCGTTATTTAAACAATAACACACCCCTTGTTGGGCATTATTGCTTGCTTAGTAAGGCTTTACTAAGTGAAATGCCATTGGTTGCTAGAAAAGCAGTTACTAGAAAATGGAAATAAGACATGTTGGTGAGACAGATATGTGTCTCTGTGGATCCCCATGCTCTGTAACAGGCTTCCCATCCATGTGAAGCAGAGTCCCTCACTCACCCTATTAAAACATAACCCTGACTAATGGATGGCAAATCAGACATTCACTCTAGGTCTGGTTTCCATATCTCTGATGCCCAAACTAACATATCCTCCACATAACCTCTAGAAACTTCTTAACTAACATAGCCCTTCCTAATAAACACCCATTATACATAGAGACACGTTTGGGTTGGATTGATAGCTACACTTATAAAGGCCCTGGTGATCATTAACATGGTATATACCTATGAACCTATCAACCTATGAAAATCTAAATCAACTATGGCAAAGAACTGAAAGTTGTAAAGGAGATAAAATATTTGGAGGTGGGCTCTTTAGAAAAGGGAAGGAACAACCTACATAAACATAAATGGAATTTGTGGGAGGAACAATATATGCAGAATAATCTTTAGGGGAGGAATTAAATTTCAAGGAAGACAGGACGTAAGCAATTTATGTAATGCTGGAGTGAATCATAAATGTTGAAAAAAAGAAAATGTATAATGCATGAAAATTAAAAATATTTTTTTCTATACAAGATGTGTACCCATGTTGTTACTTAATATATGTGAGCTTACTACAGATGTTTAAAAAACATATTGCTCCCATGCTGTGAATATTACACTGGGTTTCTCTTTGATTTTTTATAGTTGTCAGTATGTTGGTGTTGGCCTTATTCTGGTACACCTGAGTACACAAATGACTAAAACCATGAAAAGAAAGAGAACTAGCACAAACTCAGGCATCAGAAAGAAAACATTATCTAACCCAGCAATTATAAATCCCAAAGAAAGCACAACTATTAGTATAATTGAAGATACATAGAATGTTATATTGCTAAAAGGCTGAAGGCAGACCATTGTAGGATGAAGTTTCACAAGTTATCACGAATGTTAATCACATGTTTCCAGAGATGATGACATTAAAAGAGACAGGTTAAGGACAAAGTATATGAAAACACAAAAATATAATTAATATTATTAACGGAGGGGCAACAATTGTATTATTCCTTCAACAGATGGAAATACTAACAAAGGCAGTGTCCTTGAAATGCATCCGCTTCAAATGAAAGTATAGCTTCACTAACATGCAGTCCACAAATCAGAATGACCTATAATAATCAGGTGATGCAAGAAAGTGTGACAACCAATGAAAACAGCAATAAGGAAATGCCTGCTTCAATCTGGAATGAGAAAGGTAACAGGGATAAGGCAGAAGTTAGTAAAACTATGGTTATAGAAAAGCAACTGCAAGGATTAAGTAAAAAAACATTTGCCCAGCACAATATACTATGGTCAATGAAAAAAATATTAAAAGAAAGAGAAAAGAAAATGTAGTAGTTAACATTAATAGGAGCAAAAAGAAAATAATGCTAAGAATAACAAAGAAGATGTAATTCATTATGTTAATCTACTAGATGCCAAAGGGTGATTTTTCTCTTTTTGAACGATTCACACTGTAGACAACAGGTAAAGCCTTTAACCATACTAAATAAAGTGTCCATCACTGTATTTTGTTTGCCTATAGTCAGCCTGGAAGAAATGCCAGATATGTGTACCAGACTATTTTGTGTCTTTCGGCTTTTCCCGGTTAGGGGTCGCCACAGCGGAATTCCCGTCCGCCAATGATTGGCAGTAGATTTTTACGTACTGGCTTGCCGGGCCTAACGCACAACCTTCAACGAAGGAACGCCCATTCACGCATGTCGCCACACAGAAGACGCTCTAACTGAGAATCGAACGGGCAACGTCTAACTGTGAGGCGACAGCGCTACCGCAGCACCACCAGACTATTAAGAGATAAAAATCAGTACACAAATACTAATGATTTATATAATGCATCTTTACACATGTGAAGAATGTTATAAGACTATTAACTCAATGCAGTGAAAAAAGGGAAGAATAGCTTTTGGGGAGATTTCTCCACTCCCTGTGTTTACAGATTATGCCTAAATCAGTGTTTAATGAAGCTGTTCAAAATTAGTCTGGGACATTGTAAGGGGACACAGAAGTAGACAGACAGGTACATTGAGATTTGAGAATCAAAACAATAAGATAAAGAATTTTTTACACTAATGCATGTAGCATTATTAAAAAAGAACTAGAACTAGCTATATAACAACCTGACTTAAAGATCATACGAATACCTAAGGATTGGGACACTGAACACTTGCTATCTGATGGCTTGAGTAAATACAGTAAAAGACGTGAATGAAAAGAGGCTGGAATCGCGGTATTAATTCATCCAACTATCACAAGCACTTTGGAAAATAGGAATAGTGAAGATGAAATCAGAACCATCATTAAAAACATGTTCAGGGGTGGGGGTTATATAATCCTTGTATTATATAGAAGACCTAAATTGAAGGCATGTGTAAAAATATATAGAATTTTATATTGCTAAAAAGCCAACCATTATCCTAAGTGATTTCAACCATCCTAAGATTAAGTGGAAAAATAATACACCTAATACTTTTAAGGAGTCATATTTTCTGGACATAGTAAGTGAACACAGGTTTAGTCAAAAAGTTAATTTTGCTACAAGAGGTCCAAATGTACTTGATCTTGTACTAACCAAAACAAGTGATATAATAAGAAATATAAAAAGTCTACATCTAGTGGGAACCTCAGATCATGGAAATATATTGTCTAAATCAGCTAACAGTCAAACAAAGAAACATGACACATTCCTGTGGTACATCCTTAAACTGCTAGACAAAAAGGCAGTTAATTGCACATTAAGTGAAAAAATCAGATGGATCTTATTTACAAGCAGTAAAGGACTGTAGCTGTGATACATTTAAAAATATGTGTTAAACAGAACTCAACAAAGTAAGAATTTTACAAACAAAAGGGAGGAAAGAATGGGGAACCATGATGAACAACATTTGTAATGAAATTATTAAGGAAAAACATGTTTATACACTATGTACAAAGACACAGTACTAAATATAATAAAAGATCAAACAGTATTACTAAAAAGCTATCATTTTAAAGGTAAAGAAAATTAATGAAGAGAATTTTCTAATGAAGCTAATAGATAACAGGAAGCATTTTTTAAATATGTTAGTGTTACAAATAACATAAGGGATAAAATAAGACCTCTTAAAGATGAAGTTGGTCTTATTTTGGGGGGAAATAAATGACAGAAACCTTCATTACTTACTTTTCACAGATAAATAACTGTAATTATGAAAACAGATATAATAACCACCATTAACTGTAACCACTGAGAAATGTGTCCCATAATATCAGAAGAAAATGTTGAAGTATCACTAGAAAAGGTTAAGATGAAAAGTTTAAAAGGGCCTGACAAACTGTCAGGTGAATTGATCATCATACTGATTAAAAACATGATGGGTTCATTAGATTGGGAGGGGGTTAAAGTGTGAATGTGTGTGTTTGGATATTAGGGTTAGGGTAAGGTTTCAACAAGGTATAGGTGTTGTGTATTTGCATGTGAGTGTGTGTGTTTTAGGTTTAGGTTCAGGGTTAGGTTAGGGGTTAAATTTTATGCCTGTAGTGTGTCTTGGTGTGTGTTTGTGTATATGAGTGTGTCTTGTGTAGTGGCAGTGTTACGGGAAGGATTTTTTTAGAGGACAGTGTGGGGTTAGGGTTGGGGTAGGGTCAGGGTTAGGGTTAGCACACATTACTGAGGTGATGCAGTGGGCTGTAATGTTGTATTGCCTGAGGATCTAGAGAGCAACTTAAGAAAAGACCATTAAATATTACAGGAAGACTTCACCTATGTCTTGCTCACTGATATATCCCCAAAGGTTTCAGCAGAAGATGTCCCAGTTATTCTTATTAGAGGTAATATATAATTATTGACCATGGGATAGGTATGGCCAGTCTATAACCAAATGGCTCAGATTATTTTGAGCACAAAAAGGGAAACTAGATAGGCTTAAAATGGCCCATAAGGGCAGCTAGCTTAGTACTTACCTATGAACTATAAACCTATGGAGTTGCAGACTGAACCTCCAACTCAATTAGACATTTTAAAGAACAATGTTTTGCAGTGAATCAAGGCCCCCACACAGGCCACACCCCTTTATAGAGGTCGTTGCCCACTCATTCCCTTATATTTATCAATTCTACAGACAGCTGCACAGTTGTAGACAAAAGAGAAATGTGTTTAAATAAAAATAAATAATTACAGATGCATTCATAGAAACCACACCAGTAATGATTTCCAATTAAGAACAGCAATTAGGGAGTTTGTCACTGAGGAGCTGAATTCATTTAGTAGGAATCTTGTTCATATTTTACTCAGCAGGTTGTAGGGAAGCCTACAGGGAGAGGTGATATAACTACACAGTTCTAGACATCCTTCCTGGTAAGGTCTGACCATAAAACTCTCTCCTTCAAAATCAAAATCAACTTGGTAACCCCAGTAAACCCTGTAACAGTTAGAAACTATTCCAAGCAAACTATTTTTTATTAAGCAAAAGTTTAAAAATTACAATGCTCCTGCAAATCCAGAAAACACAGCAGCCTATCCAGAATTGTTCACAGAAACTCTATACAACCCTATCAATGACTGCATGAAGTCTGCAGTACTTACCAGAAGTAAGCCCAAAACTAACTCCAAAAACAAAATACCATAGTGGCATCCCAGATTAAAGAGCAAAAGGAAAAAAAAATAATGGCTAAAATTAGGAAGTGTAACTTCCATAAAGAGAAGAACTCTCTCATCAAAATAAACAGATGGCTAAGAGGGCTAATTATGTCCAACATATCCACTGTTGAGGTCAAGACAGACTTCCAGGTAAAAGACAACCGTAAGGCCTTCTTCAGTTATGTCAAAAAATTCAGTGGTGCCACATTCACTGAGATGGGCACTATAGAGGATCTGCTGGCTGAGAAATTCAGTTCCAACTTTACCCCCCACTCACCCCCAGCCACCCCCCCAAGAAATATCTTCAAACATAACCTCTTTAACTATAAATAGAGAGCATGCCCTGGCTGCACCCACTAAGGCCAAGAACACAGCCTCAATAGGCCTTGATAATATCAAGGGATGCCTCCTGAATAGTTTAAAATATGACCTATCTGCACCCCTGGAACTATTGTTTAACTATAATCTGAGAGCTGCAACAGTCATCTCTCTTCATATGGATGGACCATCGACAGATCCCAGAGGCTACAGACCCATTACTGTGACTAGTCCTATGTGCAAAGCCACGGAACGAATTATCATGGAAATGATCAATAAAGAGATAGGAGATCTTCAGACACTGGAGCCATCACAGCTTGGCTTTGTCAAAGGAAGGTCATACCCACTGAACCTGGTGGACTTCTTTAAGAAGGTCACCAAAGCAATGAATGATAGTGAAACAGTGCATACAGCCTACCTTGACCTAAGACCTTTAATACAATACCCTCTCTGGTATTATTAACAAATTTATGGAATTAGGCATAGCCCCATATATAACATGCTTGATAACCAGATGGCTCACAGATAGGACCCAGGAGGTTAGGTTTTGGTGAGACCACCTCCTCAAAGAGAACAGTCACCACTGGGGTCTCTCAAGGCTCTGTGCTGGGTCCACTGCTGTTTGGCATCTACTTCTCCGAAGTCAAGGCTAATGTCAAAGGCCACTGGATGACCAAGATTGCAGATGATTGCAAACTGGAAGCAGTCATAAAATCCCCCCAAGACACTAACATCTTACAAGAGGGTCTAACACAGACAAATGACTGGTGCCTAAGCCATGGAGTAAACCTCAATGCATAGAAATGCATTATAGTACCTTTTGGGAAGTCAGCTACCACGGGAAACTATGTCATCAATAAAACACCCCTAAAAGATGAGCCACCAGTCAAAGATCTGGGAACACATGTAGATAGTAACCTGGCCTTCAACCAACATGTAGCCAAGGTAGTAAGGAACTCCTTCTATGTTGTTCAACTTATAGGTAAGTGCATGGCATCTAGGCCAGAGAAGTCATTGCACCACTATACTCAGTCTTCATCAGACCCATCATTGAATGTAATGTCCCCTTCGGTATGTACCTGACCAGATACATACAGCAACCGGAATGTCTGCAAAGCTTCCTTGCAAAAAGAATACAGTGTATAATCACAATGTCCTATGCAGATCAGCCTATCTATACTTGGACTCCTACAGACTACTGAGAGGCAATCTATGCCTGCATACAAGGCATCCCTGGACCCCACTCTGATGAACTTTTTTCACATTTGCAAAACAAACAGCATTAGACCTACTAGATCTAAAGACCTAACTTTTGCTTGCAACATAAATAGGACATCCTGGAGAGACAGATATGTATCTCGGAGAATTTCCATTCAGTGGAAAAGGCTCCCCATCCTTGTGAAACAAAGTCCCTCTCTAACCCTATTTAAGTGTAACTTGGACCATTGGATGAGAAATCAAACATTCACCCCTGGTCTGGCATCCATATCTGTGATGGACAGAGGCAGTAAGTAAATCATGTAATAACCAACAATCACCCCTGTATAAATGTCTGAAAGATATAACGTCTTGGACATATTTGGGTTGCATGGCTAGGCTTATAAAGGCCTTAAAGGTCATTAGATTAGTATACACCTATGAACCTATTGATGCAAAAAAGGGTAGTCAGTGAAATAGGCAATAACATTTTTAAACCTGTCCTTAGCAGGAATAGGGACCTTCTATACATTTTAAATCTTTTTTCCAGTTCTGCTCAGACTTATACACTGTGAACACATCAACTTATATTGCTGAGGACTTTTAAATCTTTTCAAACTCCTATACCTTACCCTGTGTTTCAGAGGATTAGCAACAAACAAAATTCAAACCAACCAGTGATGAGTATAGAGATTATGACTCTGCCTCATATGTTTTTGTTTACAATGTTATCATTTTTCTCAAGCAGGAAGAAGTACCCTGTTCTGCATCATCGTATGAAACATGTCCAGAAAGTACCCTGTTCTGCATCATCGTATGAAACATGTCCAGAAAGTACCCCATTCTGCATCATCATATGAAACATGTCCAGAAAGTACCCTGTTCTGCATCATCGTATGAAACATGTCCAGAAAGTACCGTGTTCTGCATTATCGTATGAAACATGTCCAGAAAGTTCCCTGTTCTGCATCATCATATGAAACATGTCCAGAAGGTACCCTGCTCTGCATCATCATATGAAACATGTCCAGAAAGTACCCTGTTCTGCATCATCGTATGAAACATGTCCAGAAAGTACCCTGCTCTGCATCATCATATGAAACATGTCCAGAAAGTACCTGTTCTGCATCATCGTATGAAACTTGTTCAGAACTACAGGTACTGCATCCTGTAATTAGATTGTTTTATTGGTGATACCAAATCCAAGAAAGGACCCCACTTGAATGGAGAATTAGCCCAGTTTTGCTTTTTAAAAGAAAGTTAATGTTTTCATGAAGAATTTGAGTATACTTTTATTTCTACATTCTTTATCTAATATACTTAAAGTTTAATGAAAAAAAAAAAAAAAACAGCACATAGAAACGATGCCTGTCTTTATCACCAAATATATGGGAATCATGCCTCTCAACCTCTTCTTGCAAGAAATCTAGACAAAGCCCAACAAAATGTGGGGACAAAAGCCCAGAAATAGGGACATATTTTAAATATTGCACTAAGTACCAAGAACAAACAAATTTGTAAACTAGAAAAGATAATAAAAAACTCGGGCTGGTAAAGCCAAAGAAATACAGACAAGGTGTTTTAAGCGCTTTCGTCCTTTATTTGTGAGACTTCATCAGAAAAAAAATAATGTTTATTGCTCTTATAAACTTAGAAAGTTGTTAGAGTAACAGGGTTTATTTTAATATACATTTTCTAAAGGATTTGAAGTCTGAAACTCAAATGTATGTCATTATTAATGACTTCAGTCAACAAATCATCCCAGTGTTTTGCAGAAAAACACAAATTTTATGGGAAACAGGCCAAAAATATAGCCAAAAATCTAGACATTCTGCAAAAATCTGGACAATTGAGAGGTATGATGGAGATATAGTGAGCCTGGGTTGTTAGTCAGCCAATGAGGCAAGGTTCAAATATCCCATGAAAAGCCCTTCATATTCACAGGAGGTTGTACAGATGCTGTTGTGTAAGGCACACACCTAGCAGACACGGGAGGCACTTCTGCATGCTTATTTGGTGAGAGGAGGTGGTGAGGTGTGTGGATAGATGCAGGTTGTCACATACACATTGCATTAGACAGATCAGTAGTTCTTCCCATTCTGGTTCATGAGATTTTATTTTTAAGTTTTATTTTGTTTTTTGAAATTGTTTGCTTAAAATTGTATTTATTGTGAATTGTCAAAGCTGTAGTCCGTTACAAGTCTAACAATGTAAGCTATGCCTAACTGAATCATTGTTCAAATATTCTCCTTTCTTCTCTATTAAATCAGACATTAGTACAACTTATAGTGCCTTAATATATATATATATATATATATATATATATATATATTTTTTTTTTTCAAATCGAGCCTGTGTATTTGTAATAAAAAAAGTAAATTAATTTTATGGAAGTGAACAGTTCTCAACATAATACAGAAGGACGGAATTCGTCTGTTGACTGGAGTATTATTTGTTGATGCTTTGTGGCGTGTTTAACTTCTTAATAGAGTGCTCAAATGGAGTGAAACAGTGTGATATTTTCATTTTTATAAACAACATTGGAATGTTTTACATGCATTAAGAAACAGCAGGATTATTATTATCAAAAAAAAAGTGTGGACGATGCAGCATAATGCTGTTGTAGATATCAATCTGTGGTTTATAACTAGCTACTGACATTTAATTCAAACATTGGTTTATAAGTCAACAAAGAGGTTTTTAAGAGGGCTAAGTGTATTCCTAGAAGTAAGGCCTCTGTCATTATACCTTCTAGCACTTGAAAGCATGCATTTAAACTTCCCACTTCTACGTATTTCTTTCTGCTGACAAAAACTGCTTAACCTCTGTTGTTTCTCAACTTTTTCTCGGTGTTGCTTATCAAGAAATGCATTAAAGTCTACCACAATCTCTTCTGAAGTAGAAAAGAGTGAAGTAGAAATACTTGTTAATGTGTAACTAAAAATTTGTTTCAATTGATTGTTCTTCCTTCTTCATTTAAGCCAATTGTAAATACTGTATATAGTATGTTATTATATGCTATTCATTAGATAAATGTTTATATTTATTGTTATTTCTGAAAATTAATAAAATTGCTTGAACAAAAAAAAAAAAAAAGAAATGCATTAGAATTTACTGGTTTGCCATTCCTGAAGAAAGACTATGATGACTGAAATGTAACACCTGAGACACATAGTATCCCATAGTGCTGTGCCTTTTTATGGTAATTTTATCAGTGATATCACCCAGCATATCATTCAACTCTCTCAATGATTGCTTTAGACCTTCCGAGTGGCATTCTTCGAATAATTTGATTACAGTTAACTTCCCAAGATGGACTTTGATTCAGGCTATTGATTATTTTATGTTTTAAAATCTTTATTTATTTTTTGCTTATGTAAGGGTAGTTAATCTGGACAGTTGACTTGAGTGATAATTGTTTAGGAACACATTTTTCTTTGGGGTGGGTATAAATACCATAAAATACTCAATAGTGGGGACAACAGACATGTATGACCTAGAGATCTGCAAGGGACTCATAACCTGAAAGGCACACCATTGCTGAAGTTAGTGGTACAATAGCCATGGACTCAGCCTCATGAATATGAAATTCGGTTAGCTCAAGCACTATTCTCTAAAGACCACTAATGGCTAAGCCATGTGCACAAGTTTTGCTCAAAGCAAAGGTGTCAGGTTATTTAACAAGGATAGATAAGCAATTTAAACTAAAAGTGTGGGGGTGCTGTCTGTCTGTCTAGTTACAGGATTTATGTTTGCCCAAAGTCACTTATGGAAAAAGAAAAATAGTTTCTGGGAGGTTCCACTATTGTCTCATTGAGATGAAATTGTTTGAAGCTTCATGTGGATGAAAAAGGGCTAGAACTTTTGACTGTATAAAATTGTAATAATAATAATAATAATAATGATAATAGAACATTTTTGTAGGCTTCAAGCCCAACTCCCTACTTCCTCAATTAAATATACTATCCCTACAGTTACACAACCACAGAGAAAAATGAAATGCCCCAAAAAACTTTTACTTACACTGACATACACATAAAAAACACATCGACAGTGATTCTCCGTGGAAAGCAGAA
Organism: Protopterus annectens; assembly: GCF_019279795.1. Taxonomy (NCBI): domain Eukaryota; kingdom Metazoa; phylum Chordata; order Ceratodontiformes; family Protopteridae; genus Protopterus; species Protopterus annectens. Next base: position 1,260,390,119 of record NC_056746.1, read on the forward strand.
ATCTAGTACAAGTGTTTGCAACACACTTTCCTGCTGTAACTTACTCATGTTGGCAAGTGCCCTAGTTCTAAATAACTGGACCCCTGTGCAGAGCCAGATCCAGTACTAGGTGACCAAGGCAGTTGCCTAGGGCCCAGTGGCTGGGAGGGGGCACCAACTGACTAGGGTGGCTGCCACAAGTAAAAAAACAACTACTCATTGTCTTCTTTGAGGGTGTTCTACTTTAAGAACACCCTTGCATTCTTGTATGCATGATTCAATGCATGCATGTCTATTTAAAGTTCCGTGTATGAAATAGAGAGATACTTCAGTAAACTGAGTGTGATGGAACAGAACATTTCTGTCTGATTGCTGTACATTGGAGAGACTATCTTGTGTGTGTGTGTGTGTGTGTGTGTGTGTGTGTGTGTGTGTGTGTGTGTGTGTGTGTGTGTGTGTGTGTGTGTGTGTGTGTGTGTGTGTGTGTGTGTGTGTGTGTGTGTGTAAAATGCCCTAAGTAAGAATGGCAGGTTAGTTAATTTAACCAGGCTCAAACCCTGTACCTTGGTTACAGGGTCTCCACCAACCATACCTCTCAACTTCCAAACACAAGAAATCTGAGCAAAACCTTAAATAATGTGGGATGAACACCTGAAAATAGGGACAGATTTTAAATATTGCTCTTATAAGCTTAGAATGTTGTTAATATAACAGGTTGTGTGTTAGCTTGCATTTTTATGGAGGATATGAAGTCTGAAACTCAAATGTATGTCATTATTTAGTGACTTCGATCTTCTGTAATTTGCCAGAAAAAAACACAGATTTTAAGAGGAGCTGATCAAAAATATGAGGCAAAAATCTGAACATGCTGAAGAAATTTGGACAATTGAGAGGTATGATTACATTGACTACTTGGGTCTATATGACAGTATCGAATGGACTAAATAGCGAATGCTGTTTAGTCGATCCGATACTGTCGAAATGGCAAAATAGCGAAGTCATGGAACATCGAATTTTTTCCCAGGGAACAAATCTGGTGGGCCGTCTTCAGGACTTTGCCATTTCCTCCACTATGGTGCGATCTCGGAGTTGTTATATTTAAGTGGAGGGGGGCAAAGCCCCCCAATTAAATTTGTGTTTAAGTTTTTTTTTTAACGGAACAGCACATTTTTGCCATGGGGAAAAAAATCACTGTTCTGTTTGTTCGATATTTTGTTGTTTAGATATTATCAATACGATGAAATAGCATTCGCTATTTTCATTGTGCGATAATATAATATAGACGTGACTACTTCAGTACATTTTTAAGCAATTGTGAGTTTTTCAGTGTATTTTCAAAGAATTTTCAGCTTCAAGGGAAGAGAAATTTACTGCTGTTGTTGCTGTTTTCTGTGTGCAATTGTTTTGTTTAGCAAATGATCATAACTGTACTATTAAATTTGAAAGCCATGTTAGTAGCACAACAGGTGGTATACTTGCTTTTGATGCATAAGGCTGTGGGTTTTAGTCCCACACCATGTAGATGGATTGCTGATACTGTGTTGTACTTTAAGACAGGGTAGAGGTGCTGCAGTCCTGAGTTTGTCCTCCTTTGGATGAGATGCCTAATAATTATGAATGTGTTGTCAGTTTGCCATCCATTCTCTTCTGCAATATTACCAGTTCAGCAATTTTTTTTTAATTTTTGTAATAACATTTTACTCTTCAAGGCCAGAAGGCACTGAATTTGTAGATAAAGAACTGAAATAAAGTTGCTTGCAAGCACCAACCTTTTCATTAGTTACAGATCTTTTTAATGTAGAATTATTCATGCAACTTTTACTTCTGCAGAGATTGTGCATTATTGACTGATATTGGCGGATTGCAATAACAGAAGTTTGAGTGGCCTTTTATGGTTTAAATGTTCTGAAATGGGCAGTTTTGTCATTATTGGTTCATACGTTTTGTTTCATTGGAAAAACGTTCAAAACTACTCATTTAAAACACAGTCTAACAAGTGGTGCTGTGTTTTACAAGGAACATAATTTAATACAATCAAAACACATGAATGTATGCATGCATGGTCCTAAAAATATGTGCAAGAGGTCTATGGTTTGAAAACAGCCCAAAGGTAAACTTAGTCCACCACTCGCCAGATGCATTTTCTTTGAATGTGGGTTTCAATGCCATTTTACTGAATTTGAGTTTCAATGGCAGAGAAGTTTACTGCTAATGCCAAGTCTGTTTTCATTGTGAGAGTGTATTATTTTATTTAGCAAATGTCCCTCACTGTTTATGCTATAAAATCTGAAATAAAAGTTTTAAATGAAATCCAAATATCTGTAATCAGTGTAGACATAAAGAAGAAAATAGTGTGTACGCTTACAGGTTTAAACAGTGGTTATGGTAACTGGGGGGAAATAGCCAAGTAATGGGACACTGGAATGGCTGTCAGGTGGGGAAGATACTGCAAGGGTGTTGTTGTGTGTGCGGGCTGCTGTGTATATGTAGGGACGGCCCTGATTCATTATAATGCCTAGGGCACCATTTGACCATGATCCGGCTCGTCCTCCTGAAGTAACAACAGACTATCCCTCTCAGAACCCTGACCCTAACCCTAAAAACTACCACTAAACCCCTAAAACTAAATTCCAGATAACTCCCTAAATTTAAAATCCCCACCTACCCCAGCCCTAATCTACTGATTGCTTCTGATCTCTCTCTCTCTAATCCTAAAATTCCCTTCTCCTCCTTAAACTTAAAGTCCCTCTGCCCATTTGCATTCCCAACATACCTGGTCTGTGAACACTTCCACACTTCATTCCCTAGGATGCAAGATTTCTGCATGTGCTAGCTGCTTCACTGAACTCATATTTGAGTTTGAACATGAGCAGCTGGGTATGAAGACTACAGCACAATTCACAATTGAGTCCTTGGCTTTAAGGAAGTTGTCTTCAGGTGCTTGGGACTCGACAACTTTTAAGAAACCTGGAAAGCAGAGATCAATAAGTTACAGATCATGTACATATACTTGATGACTTGCAATCCCAACCAATTAATACTTGACCAAGAGAGGGAAAGTCCTGGTTATGCTGATCATTTCCTTCTTTTAAAAGAATCACCTAAGAGAACTTCCTTACAAAACAGCTTCACTAAACTCTACTTCTAGTTTAATATAAACTGATTAATATCTAGGTCTTTTAAAATTCATCATCATCCCTTTGAATTATAGCTTTCTACTTATGTCATGTGTATGGGCCTTAATTGTGTACCTCTAAAATATCCCATTCAAATCAGATAATCCTAAAGTACCTTGTTCTGTTGGAAGGATCAGCTTATCCCACTTGACCCTTGCCCTCTTCCCCTCTCAGATGAAGTCCTCAACATTTTATTAAATATTGTCCACAACTTCTCCTTTGGTAAACAAAATAGGCCTCACCTGTATATAAAATGGAAGGGCCTAAAAACATTTGCTTTTATCTTGCGCTCCATATCCATAAATAAGATCCTCCAGTTTCTCAGTTTTTGTACTATCTTTTGATTTATCTCTTCCCTATATCATTAACTACTATAACAGAATCCTTTTAAATTCACGCTCCTAAATAATTCATTTTATCATGTCCCCATAAATATGGGGATTGATGGATCAATTAATGTGTGTGTGCATAGTTTTCAGCTACAGCATTTGTTTTATCATCATTTTTATATTTGTAAAGACTTGAAACTGTTTCAAGATGTTCTACAACACTGAGATGTCATTTTCTGTTTTTATCAGGCACAAAATAATATTGTCTACAAATAAAGCCAACATTTCTTGATTACCATACCAATTATATCCCTGAATTTCTGAATCCCTTATTTTCTTTACCAAGGGCTGTAAATATAAAGAAAATAATGAAGTGGAAAGAGGACACCCCTGCCTGGTTCCTCTGTTCAGACAAAACATGTCAGAAAGGATCCCAGCCACTTTAATTTTTTGCCTCCAATTCCTTGTATATCTTCCCTGCCACTTTAATTTTTGCATCTGAGTGGTCATACATCCTCCTAATTAACCTTAGTATTGTTTCAGGGAATGGAAACGCTTCCATTGCCTTACTCACAAAATCTCATCTTACTCTGTCAAATGCTTTCTCTGCATCAAGACCCACCAACAATAGCAGTATTTTCTTATACTCTGCTTCCCCCTGGATCACCATTGCTCTATTAATGGTGTCAAATGTTTGCCTTCCTTCCACATAAACACATTGATCCATATTTATCAATTTTGGCAACACCTTTGCCATTCTTTTAGCTATCATAGGCATAAGAACTTTGTAATCATGGTTTAAAACTCAAAAGGGCTTATACGGAGCTGCATCTGATGGGTCTTTACCATTTTTATCTATTACAGCCACCACAACTTTCTTCCAGAGTGTTGGTGCTTTCCCACTTTTTAAAATACTGTCAAACAAAACCTTCCAGATCTTTATCACTCTATTTATGGACACTTTCCTGCAGATTCATTATATGTCACCATCTTTAGCTCATCTTCTTCTATCTTAACTATTAATTGTTGAGCCTCATCTACCTCAAATATTGGCATACTTAGGTCTTCCATCAATATTTACTTTTGTGCTCTTTCTTGATTTCCACATTTCTCTGAATTTTACAAATTTACATAAAATTTCCAAAATATCTCTAGTACCTCTACATGATCTCTGGTTATTTTTCTTGTTATAAGCTCCCTAAGTTTGACAACAACCCTTTCTACTTTCAGTTGCTTAAGTCATTGTGCTAAAGGTTTTTTGTGCTCTGGAGTTATTATCCAAAGCAGTTGCTTAACAGCAATTTTTCTAAACATGCATATCATCCAGATACTCCCTTATTTTTTCTTTAGCACTCTGCGGTTGCATCTCTTCTTGCTTTGTGAGATTCTCTTTATTCTACAATACTTTAACTATTACCAGCCCCTCTAAATAATTCCTGTTACTTCTTGACCATTTCTCTTTTTCTTTTATCTATATTCTATTTTTAAACTACACTTTCATTTTATCTCACTCATCTCACTCACTAGCTATAACTTCTGAAGAAACTTCTATCTTCCCAAAGAACTCTCAAATAATTCCCACTGCCAATTCCTTAAATTCCTCCTTTTAAGAGTTAAGTGGGGAAGCATTAGCATATCATTTTTACTTTATTACCCTGCATTTTTGTCTTAGTTGTTATTGGCTCATGATCTGAAATAGTTATTTAGCATGCAATGAAACTTTCAATTAAATGCACATGTTCCTGTGAAATATAATTTCTGTCTAGTCCAGTTACTGTACCTTGTGGAATAACATGTAAATTCTCTTCAAGTTCCTACTATTGAATTCATGTTTTCTATACCAAATATTTTCATGAATTTCTTCAGACATCTACCCTCTTTTATTATATTATCCCTCCTAAGTCCCCCAGATACATCTTCATTGTTGCAGATCAATTTCCTGTCCCATTTATAAGTAATATTCACTGATGAAAGCTGATTATTTCTCCCAACATTTTCTTAACTTCCATAATAGCTGCTTTAGGGGAATATAAATACATGCCAGTGTAATCCCCCCCCTTGCCAGTACCCCCTTACTACCCATATCTACCATTATTATCTTTTCCCCTCTTATATCACTACTTCAAGCTCCTCCAGCAATTAGTATAAGTACTCCCCATTTCCTTTGTCCCCGATACTCTAGTGAATATTCCTCCTGAAATATTTTCTTTAGCAAATTCACATGCTCACTTCTTTCCAAATGCATCTCCTGTAGCACTGTTATTTGTATTCTGCATTTCTTAATATAATTCAATGCTCTTTCCTTTTTGTCTATGCTTGTGAAGCCATTAACATTCCAAAATAATATGGATAGTGTAGGCATTATGTTTAAATTATTATCCCACCTATTACATCTGACCACTTTTTTTAAAAGTCCACTTCTAGCTTTTGTGTTACATGCACCCACTATTTGGCAGGTTGATCTTTTATACAGTTGTTTCTTGCCATCCTAATTTGAACCTTATTTACATTTTACAACACTTGTTATTTTAATGAAAACCCCTAAACTAAAAATACAAACATACCCTCAGAACACCCTCATAACCTATTAACTTCAAACACACAAAACTGTATACATCTTCAACTAATAAAGTATAACCATCCTGATAGAAGCAGTTGTCCCAAATTGATGGTTGCACATACAACATTATCTAACCTAAAATGAAAGTTTTCCATGCTAAAATGCACATTACAGCCTATGCTGCTACTTACACTAATTGCTGTCTTTTCTTATCTTTATACTCCTCTCAGATGTGAAAAACAGCTTGTATGGCTTCAGAAAACATTACATTTTAGCCTTAAAAAGTGTTCTGGCTTTTATTGCCTACCCCTGTAGTTAACTTATCTCCATGGAAACATAAGTACAAAATGTACAGCTGCCCTCAGTTGCAGACCTCTTAACTCACACTGAACATTTATTTGCTAAAGGAAAACATGTCATTATATTCACTGTTCTTATTTGCTTGCTTACACTAAAATGTGTCATTAGATTAAGCCATGGGCCTTAATAGAGACATTCAGCTACACAAAAGTAAGAGAAAAATTATGAACTCAACATATCTTATAATCTGTGTACTTTTACACCCCATTCCCCACCTCAACAGCCCAAAATTACAGAGTATTAACTTAAACATGCTTTTGTCCAGCCTATGTTCTCTTCTTACAATGCAATGTCTACATTTCTTAAAACTAAAAAAGAAGGAAAAAAAGTCCTTGAACACTTGTTTACTTTGGTATCATTATCACATACGACAGTAACTGAAATGCTATACTGTATGACATGCAATTCACATCATGAAATTCTTTACACAAATACTGTTAAGAACAAACATTGTTTTACTTTTTTTGCTTCCTGCAATGTCCTTTCAAACATTAAAAGTACAAAGTATGGTATATGCTTTTCAATCCTCCATAAGTTTAATAAAGTCAACAAAAGCCCAATCTTTCCACTTTTCCTGTAAAGCAATATTTGACAAATGTGATTGATGCTTTATAATCTTATATCTATTCATTAATTTCAGTGTTGCTGGTCTTCTTCCTGTTCATCTCCATCTCCCAACCCCAGATTCTGGTTCAAGTCCAAGGTACTCATGTTTCCTCTAGTTAACTCCTGTGTTTTTTTCTGTCTCTGAAGCATTTTCCTTTGGAACATTAGAAAAGATTTCACTGGCAAAGTCTATGAGCTTTATTACCAAAACAATGAAAGCAGACATAAGCAACTAGATTGGCATTCCACAGCTGGATTTGTTAACTAAAAGGTCACATTGTGAGTATGCTTCAAATCTGGCCATGAGAAAGCAGCCAAAACCTGTATTAGTAAAGTTGCAATCACGCCAGTGGGTGCAGGGTTTGAGTCTCACAAGGGATAACTGGCTAGGCTTAAAATGGCTCGCAAGGGCAGTTAGCTTAGAACTAACCTATGAATCTATGAACCTATGAGAAGCAGAGTCACCTTATGTTTGATGGCTCACTTTTTGTTGGATAAACTTTTGTATTTCCTCCTTAGCTTGGTAAGCATTTCAAAATGACTTTGATCCTCCAGGAAAAAATATCTCAAACCTGCCCCTTGACATTCCCTGATTGCTAAAATTAATTTGCTTCTCCTCTGCTCTGTGTACAGTGAATAATCATTTTCCACAAACACTCTCCTGTCTCCAACTTTTAATACTTTGCCTTTCTGCCCACAGATTTGTCAGGATCAACTCTTTCCACTGGCATGATTGCAACTTTACTAATACAGGTTTGGGCTGCTTTCTCATGGCCAGGTTTGAAGCATACTCACAATGTGACCTTTTTTGTTAACAAATCCAGCTGTGGAATGCCAATCTAGTTGCTTATGTCTGCTTTCATAAAATTAATACAGTCTGTTCCTTCCAGTTTATCTGGAGTAGCAGAAAAATCTCAGGTTTTACCTGTGTTCTCTGTCCTCTAACTCTACTATTTTTGAAACAGTTCTTCCTGAGCAGTCTCATACTCTTTCTTCATTTTGACCTAATGTTTGCAGTTTTATCAGTTCATTTGAATAGTTGTTTAAAGCTATTCCCATTTTACAGTCTTTGGTTATTTGAGTTGATATACTCATTCAGTGTTTCATTTACTTTAACCAGCTCTGAGCACAATTGATTTATTTTTCCTCTAGATTACTGGAAACTATTTCTTGCATCAAAGCTGGAACCTGAACTGCTAGACTGCTGCAGGATTCTTCTGAGTCAGTATTTTCTCTTCACCTTTTCTAATTGATTTTCATTCAGGCTCTTTAAGTTTCTTCTTTGCTGGCATCCAGGTAGTGTACTTACTAGCCAGTAACTGAATTTATTAACACTGGCAGAGTTACTACTGCCTGTTATCTCTCAGTTTCTTTTCCTCACACTGGGAAAACTGAAATGAAGCTGTTGATCAGTGTGCAGCCATCTTGAAAGCCCCTCATTGTTCTGAAACCTTGCCCCTTTAACTGCACATACATGAATGTGTTCAAGTTGCAAGAGAGCTTCAAGTTGAGGCATGCTTTTGTGTAGACTCCTGGCATTGTGTAGAGCCACTTTAATCTGTTTCAAATTAAATTCCTGTAAACTTGGTACTTGGGCAACAAACATGATCTACCTGTACATCATTGACTAAATAAAAAATAAACACATTTTTTACAGACAATTCCCCATTCAGCATCTCTAAATGTACTCAATCTGAGATTACGCAATGCTGATGGAATGAAGGAACTTCCTTACCCCAAATGTTAAACTATCTTTCTCAACAGACCATTCAGTTCAATTCAGAAATTCATTTAGTATTTTTAGATGAAATAGTAATCTAAAAAGCATATTTTGTGATTCCTACTTGTAGAAAGACTACTTTCCAAATCAAATGGCATACAGTTTTTTTTTTCACTTTGTGAATCAGTGACCCTGATGGGAAATACTAATATCATTGTATTGCTTGTCCAAATGTAATACTATGTAAGTTTTCTTTTGGTACAACATTCTGTATATAACTATTGCTTACATATACCATGTCCACCCATAACATGGGATGTCACAGCTGACATCTTGCAGTCACCATGTGGAAATCCATTGCTTGATTTGGAGAAAGGATTGAAAATACATCTGAACCAAAAATCAACCAAGATCTTTTAGATGCCTAGCTGGGCAAGTCCATGTGCACTTTTAGATAATGTTTGGAACTTGAGGAACAGCAGGAGGGGGTTTTCCCTAAACAATGATAGGAACAATTGTTTAATGTTTATGCTGCTGTTTATATAATCTTTAGTAAATACCGCTGCCTATTATAAGGATTTTGTTAGATGAGCAGTATTTAGACTTCTCTATACTGTACTGAAATAGTGAGAAAAATATAAAAAGTACAAAGTGTTTTGGAGCATGGCCCTTTATCTGTACATTGCTCTAGGGTGGTAGCAGGACTAGAAACCACGAAGGCCTAAGCTGATACTACATTTAATTACACTTAACATTTCTTCCCAGAACCAGTCACTTGTTAGTAATAATACTTTTGCTAGCAGTCTCGCAGTACTAAAATGTTCCAGCTATGAAGCCCCTGTAGCTTAAATCAACATTTATTTGGAGCCAGCTTAGCTTATAATAAGCAGGCAACTATGACAAAGATGTTTTATTTATTTTAATTACAGTCAATTATTGCTCACAAAGAAAAAAATCTTATCTGTCAAAACATATTTTAACCGGTCAGCACTTTTACAGACAAAGAATAAACAAATAAATACATAATTTTTATTTTTATAATTGTGTAATAAACAAATCGAAGATCAGATATGGGTGATTTATGAAAAATGGCTTCCTTAATAAGAGTGACAAATACTCAAGGGAAGTAATGCTTCTTTGAGCATGCTAGGGAGCAACAAAGAAGTAAACATCTCAAAGGTACAAGTGCTCTCCATTTCAGTTTCCATATTCATAGTTTCTAGCATCAAGCAAAGTTCAAGGGCATGGCAGAGTTTATCAAGACATAACTCGGTGACCTTGGCATATGCTTATAACTAGCAGCAAATAAAAAGAAGGAACCTGCCTATCAACATTAAACAGAGGGCAAAGAAAAGGTTCTGTGAGCACCAGCTGTTGTTATTGTAGCAGAAAAGGCAGGTGGCTATGGACCTGCATGTTCATCCTATTCTTTTTCTTACACAGAGTTCATATTTCCATTCCACAATTTAAACGCTAAGTGATTCAATAAGGGTCTGGATATTAACACGCTTATTGAATGGAAAAAAACAAATCATTTGCAGGATAATTCTGAATGTCAACAGGCCTAAGAAAGTTTTGCAGCATGACAGAAACATTTGTGTCTTGTGTAAGAGTGTCTGTCATACAACAATATAATAAGATTTAATGGTATAACAAATGGAAGAGAATGAAGGCAGCAATTTACTTGGAAAAGGCAAAAATACAATATGTCTGTAAAAGAAGAGACAAACAAAAGAAATACTCTAGACAGAGGTGAGGAGTTGCCCTAAGTCTTTGTGCAGAGGAAAGGGTTAAAAAAAATCCTAGGAGTGAAGATGTATAAGGCAGTGGGGTTAAACAGGAGTCAGAATTCTAACTGAGCTAAGGGCAAATGTAGACTAGTGACTGGTAAGTCTCAGCCTGGGTTGATCTTGTAGAAGCACAAAAAAGAGAGACTATCCTGAGAAATGGCCATCTTGAACTTTGTATATGTAAGTCTGTTTTTTGGCCATTCAACCAATGTGTTTCAGGACTCACTTTAGGGGATCCCGGCATTTCAAATGGTTACCAAGTAGGCTTATCTATACCAGGGAGATCACACATTAAAGATTGTCAGCCTGAAGAGAACTGCATAATGTCATTCACTTTACTGAATTTTTAGAAAGTTAACCGTATTTCAGTTTGTTGTTTCTAATATGCATGCCTATCAGTGTAGCTTGCTCTTAGATAAGATTTAACAGGCAATATGTGAAGCAGTAAACATCACTGTTGAAGACCAGGTTTTATCTGATGACAGTGAAAGCCTTGTAAAAACTCAGAAAAATTACTAAACACAAAACCTAAAATCAATGGCAGAGTTCAAAAGCCCCAGAGGCAATAGATTCTTTATAAAGACTCCCAGGCAAACAAGAGGTATGAAAAAGAGATTGGGGAACATATGTTTCAACCTCATAAATGTGAAAAAAAGTCTTTTTATGCACTAAAAGAAATATACAGCCATGAGTACAGTCTATTAAAAGACTTGCAAGAAAAATCTGAATAATTAAAAAGTCTTTTTAAAGACTTAAACACAAAAACAAACAAACAAACAAAAAAAAAAAAGCACTGAGCCACAAGTGAAGTTTTTTTAAAGACTTGCAAGAAAGATCTGGATAATTAAAAGGTCCAAAGAAATATATAGCCTTTATAATGGATCTTCTCTTTCTCATCTAGATCTCTTGACTGGCAATCCAAGTGGAGACTACTAACATAGTTCATCAGTGTACAGATATTATTCTACCCTTTTATACAACACTGAAAAGGCAGTTTAGGCACACTACCCCAACCTTGTCCAGTACCTTCAACTTCTGTAACCATATCTCATCCACATTTGTAGTCCTACTACTGTGGAAGCTTCTGACTACTGCTCAGCATTTCTGAGTCCTTAACTTTGTCTGAGTGGTGTCCTGTCTTCCCCTCTGGAAGCACCAAATATTTTGCCAGAACCACTCTGAGGACACCTAATTATTTTTTTCAAGCATCTTCACAAGCTCCTTTCATGCCCAGTCTTTGTCATTGTGACCTTCTTGGCTTGTCATGACCTCTCATATAATTCAGGAAAGTCCTCCATGAGGATTTCATGTAAAGCCAGGTTCTTCAACTTGACTGTCTCACCTGTCCAGTGGTAACCAGCAGTGTATGTTTAAACTGTTATAGGTATGAACCACATTGCAGCCAAAGCATTGTTGCCTCTTCAGTGACTGAGGTCTTGAATATGACCCATTTAGACACAGCAACTCCTGCCTCATTCAGCCTGCACTTTCAATCTTCTCAAATACATGACTTGAACTCATTTCATTAAGATGCCTCCAGAAAATGTTTCCAAGAAGCCAACTACTATTCATCTGGAGCTCCCAGGTCTGTCCAGCTGAGACCCTACACAGTGAATCCAATTTATCACCAATTGGTGATCAGCTGAGAACTCTTTTAAGAACATATGATGTTGGTTCTAATGACATGACACGAGACGGTTATTGACTTTCAGCCCAAGTTGCAATGGTAACATGTACAATTATTAGCCAACCTATATACAAATCAGGTCACTGTTATGGATAACTGAAGACTTGCATAGAAACCCAGTACCAATTCTTTGCCAGGTTTTAGATCCAGAAGTCTGATCTTCGTCATCGGCACTTCTGTAGGTATCTCCATTGTTTGTCATTAAGAGCTGAAGTTCCGCTGTAAGACTAACAGAGAGTCATTATATGACCGTCTCCTAAAAGGCTAAATGCACACTTCAGCTGTTTGGTTTGTAATTACAAACAGCAATACTTTCCTTTCTTGCGACTCTGAGCCACATGGATGCAATACTCCCACTTGCACTAACTAACTAATAACTGATAATAATAATAAAAAACAACTAATCACTCTAACAGCAAAGGCCTCATTCAGGGACTTGTGAATGTCCCTTCATTTGCCCAGGCCTTCTCAAGGGGGCAACTCCAGAATAGATTTGGGACTCCTTCAATCAAGAAGTCTAGTTCCAGAGCCTGTAGTGTGTACGTACATGAGTCTGACTACATGTGCCTTGCATTTTTAGAGCCATAACTAGGGTAGGGTGAAGGGGACATCTACCCTGTGTGCAAGCGGTTAGGGGGCACAATCAGGGTACTGATCAGGGGTAAGTTCAGTACCAGCATCAGTCTAGTATGGACATGTTAGCACACATTCATTTAAATGGCTGTGGATGGGTGTGAGTTGTTGTGGTTCTGTATCGTTTACTGTGGTTGTGCACTAGTTAGTGTTGTGGTCCTGTGTCGTTTACTGTGGTTTGGTATCAGTTAGTGATGCAGTTGTGCATCAGTTACTGTGGTTGTGTGTCAGTTACTGCTACGGTTGTGTTTCAGTTACTGTAGTTGTTTATCAGTTAGTGATGTAGTCATGTGTCTGTTAGTGCTGTGGTTGTGTGTCAGTTACTGTAGTTGTTTATCAGTTAGTGATGTAGTCATGTGTCTGTTAGTGCTGTAGTTGTGTGTCAGTTACTGTAGTTGTTTATCAGTTAGTGATGTAGTCATGTGTCTGTTAGTGCTGTGGCTGTGTGTCAGTGGAAATAAGTATCACCTTTTTTATAATCCTCAAGTACAAAGGAGCAGAACTTTCTTTTCTGTTTTTTTTTTTTGTTTTTTTTTTATTTTTTTGTTTTTTGGTCCTCAAATTTAGCTTTAGAGGATGCTAATCTAGGAGACTGTCCAGGGCACCAATCTTCCTAGCTACTGCCCTAAGTATGTTTTCTACATCCTGCATTAGTTCCGCCTCCTTTCCATCAATAATATGTCATTCCATTGACTCTAAAGCTAGTTTTGCTTGTTAAGTTCTTTATTATCTAATTTTATCCTGCTGTCTACCACCCTGGCTCATACTGCACAAGACCCCACCCTTCACCATGTAATTAGTGAGACCAGAAGATAATTCTGTATAACCAAAAAAATATATAACTAAATAACCATAGAGCCATAGAACCAAATAACCATATAACCATAAAACCAAATAATCATAGAACCAAATAACCAAATAACCATAGAACAAAATAACCATATAACCAAAAGAAAGCAAATAACCAAATAACCATAGAACCATATAACCATAACAAACTAAGCCTGACTAGTTTGACTAATTTACACCACTGCCCTGGTTTCCTGCAGACACTACCCCAACCCTGGCTCCAGGCAGAGGCATAAATAGGGAGGGACAAAGGGAATGGCTACCTTTAGAGACAGCAATCCAACTAACATTTCTTCCATCACTGTAGATTCCTCTTATTTAGTGATCATTGTCCCTTTTTCTTCTAAATCCACAGTAAAATGCTCAAACACCCCACAAACTCATCTCATTCAGGCCCAAGTCCCAAATTAAATTCCTGCCACTCTTATATGGAATATTTTTTGATATTTAACTTACATGACCCAAATACTGTAACTAAAAATCTTACCATCTTAAAACTTTAGAATGCATTTTTGTCTATAATCTGTAGACTATATTAAACTTACCAAAATCAGTGCCTAACAAATGAGATGAAATGTGTCCTTACACTCAGAGATGGAGCGTGGCACAGATGGAAACAAAACCCTACCCCAGCACGTAGAAATATTATACTCATCTGTGTAACACTGAAAACAGGATAAAAAGCAAGACTAACCAGGAAAAGCAATAAAATGAAATGTTGCCAAAGAGTTCTGAAACAAAGGATTTATTTATAGACAATATAATTGATTTGGACAGTTACAATTATTTAAATATAGTGGCCCCGTTAACTCCAGTCACTTTTGGAGTTCCAAAAATTCATAAAGACCTTAATAATCCATCGACGCATCCCATTGTTGATGGGAGGAACTTGATAATATATTTGTGTGCAAAATATTTAGATAGTAAACTAAAAGTCAAAATTAATGATGAAGAACAGATCTGCAAAGATTCTTGGAGCTTCCTATTGATTATTAATAACAGAATTTAATGGGGATGATTTGCTGTTGACTGTTGATGTAAAAAACATATATACAGTTATTCCACAGAATATAGGGGTACAATGGGTAACTACATTTTTATTGTTCAAAGGGTTGAATCAGGACGAAATAAACTTATTCAAGGAATTATTTGATACAGTACTTAGTAACAAATTCTTGTATTTTGATGGGAATTACTATTTACAAAAAACAGGAGTGGCAATGGGGTCACTTTGCGGGGCTGTGTTTGCAAATATAGTAATGGCGCAATGGGAGCGGAAATTTATTTTGAGTAAGGGTGATATAAGAAACAAATTAATGATATACGTGCATTACTTGGACAACATATTTATTCATTTGGAAAGGTACTAGAGAAGATATTGATGCTTTCATACAATACATTGATGGTACAACCACCTTTTTGAACTTTATTTATGAGACCAATTCGGAAAGAATAGCATATTTAGACTTACTGTTAGAAAAGGATAAAGAAAATAATAGTTATACTTCAAATATATACAGGAAGAAAACTTATTCTAATACTTTTCTACATATTTCTACCTCCCACCCATACCACCAAAAAAGGTCCGTTGTTAAGGGACAACTTGTACAGGCAGCTAGGATGGTCTCTGTCTCTCTCTCTCTCTCTCTCTCTTGAGCATCATTTTTTAGACGAATGTAGCAAATTGGTACAAATGTTTATGAAAAGAGGTTATCTGGTGCATTTACTTCATGAATTGGTTGAGGAAGTGCAGAATAAAAGACGTGATGGAGTATTCACCCCTATTCTGAATAGTGAACTAGCCAGACTTGCTCTTCCTAATATGGAACAGCAGAATGATATAGTTCTGAATGTAGATATTACTAATAATATAGTCGACTACCCCATGAACATTATTACTACATTTAACAGCAAACACTGAGTTATAAGGAGAATTATCTCCAAGAACTAGGTAATTATTAATGAGGACATTAGCATTAGGGTTGAAGTTGAGCAAAAAACAAACATAATATTTCAAAGGCGTGCCAATTTTAAGAATATTTTAGAAAAATCTGATAGTAAAAAAACATGTGAAATTTCCAGTTATGAAGAAATGTGTTTTTTGCCCTTATTGCAAACTAATTAACACAAGCAACACCTATAATATAAGGGGTATACAGTATAGAATTTACGGGACCTGTAATCACGATACCAGTTGAGTAGTTTACTTTGTGTTATGAAAGTGAATTGAAATTAAGGTTTTTTATAACAACATTTTATTTATTTTATTCATAAGATCGCAATTTATAAATTTATATTCTTATTTTTAGGTAAATCATGGCATATATGTTGTACTTATAATGGTGATGGAAAGAGGTAGTAGCACTTTAAATGAATGAATGGATGTTTTATGATGTCATAAATTTTTAGTCACATGATTAACTTGGAGGATAATTTAAACAGCTTGTTTTTTTTTTTTCAAATTGAATTTTATTGAATTTTCTTTTCATATCACAAACAAAAAGAGAACATAACACAAGAAGATGCATATTAACATGCATGTTCATAAAGAAGATAACATACAACAAAAAATCAAATCTTATCTACAATATGTACAAAGTGCTGCTTTGGGCGAATCCCTAGACAAATGAGACAAAAAGGACCTGAACGCTATTGAAAATTTAACAATAGCAAATTTGCAAAACCAGACATTATTGACTGTGATACCAGCCACAAATTTTAGAACAGAAAATTAGAACATTATAACATTTTTTCTGAACCGCACACCAAGAGGCAAAATTAAAGGTGAAGGAATAATTTCCTATCCAATAGATAGGAATAGTATTTAGAGGTACCCCTGATCAGAACAGAAAAATGAATTTAATTATCCGACAAAAGTTCAAATAGGGTATTCCAGAATTTCTGAAAATAGATGCGTTTCTTGGGACTTGTCATTAAAAGTTTTTGTGAAGTTCTGTATGTGATTGCCATGTTTCCGAAGCCACTCCATGACATCTTAGTATGATCTATCCAGTGTTTGGTTACCTTTATTAGCACCAAGGTAAACTATTTAAATCAGACTCCCAAATAATCAACCTATTTCATCAGATATACTCAAATTTATATTCTAGTAATGATCACCAAACCCCTCCTTCAGAGATTGAAAATTATATTAATTCCATTACTTTTCCTAAATTAAATGAAGATCAGAAAGAAATCCTATCAGCCCCTTTGGCCCAATCAGAAGTATTAGATGCCATTGATAACCTCAAATTAGGAAAAGCCCCAGGCCCTGATGGCTATACCCCAGACTTTTATAAATCATTTAAAGACTCATTAGCTCCCATTTTACTAAAATTATTTAACTCTATTGCTAGCTATGGAATTTTGGACCTTTATATCAATCACGCCAAGACAATTCTAATCCCCAAAAATAACCTGGACAAATCAAACATTAATAACTATAGGCCAATCTCTTTAATGAATATTGATATCAAAATCCTATCTTCTATTTTAGCTGAAAGGCTTAAAAAAGTAATCCCCTGCCTTATTTCAAATGATTAAGCCAGTTTCATGTCCAATAGACATACATGGGACAACACATTAACCTTAGAGACCATGATCAACATTACTAGGAAAGAAAAGTCCAGGACATGCCATGATTCTTGATGCTTCCAAAGCTTGTTTTCTTTTGTGTATTATCTGATGAAGTTCACGATAAACATAGTGGACAAAAGCTCTTATCTGTTTTTTAACAATAAACAACTTAGTAAAGTATTAACGTTGTGGCACAATTCTTTGGCAACATTTCATTTTATTGCTTTTTAACATAATAAACAGGCAATAATGGAGAGCAACAGACTGAGAGTTACTTGTACCTATGAATACAAACATGAGTTATAAGCAACAGACTGAGAGTTACTTGTACCTATGAATACAAACATGAGTTATAAGCAACAGACTGAGAGTTACTTGTACCTATGAATACAAACATGAGTTATAAGTAACAGACTGAGAGTTACTTGTACCTATGAATACAAACATGAGTTATAAGCAACAGACTGAGAGTTACTTGTACCTATGAATACAAACATGAGTTATAAGCAACAGACTGAGAGTTACTTGTACCTATGAATACAAACATGAGTTATAAGCAACAGACTGAGAGTTACTTGTACCTATGAATACAAACATGAGTTATAAGCAACAGACTGAGAGTTACTTGTACCTATGAATACAAACATGAGTTATAAGTAACAGACTGAGAGTTACTTGTACCTATGAATACAAACATGAGTTATAAGCAACAGACTGAGAGTTACTTGCACCTATGAATACAAACATGAATTATAAGCAACAGACTGAGAGTTACTTGTACCTATGAATACAAACATGAGTTATAAGCAACAGACTGAGAGTTACTTGTACCTATGAATACAAACATGAGTTATACTCAGTGCAGTCTTCTCCATTATTGCCTAGCACTCAACCTCTCGCCTCCAAAAACAACCAAGGGCACTTTTTAAAATATTAATAATACAATCTTGAAAAAGTTAACAACATAAGATAATCTTAGTCTATAAATTATGGCAGTTATACATTAAGTATAGTTCACCACCTTTTCTCTTAGAGAAATAATTAAGAGAAACAGTGCAACATTTTGAGACTAAGCAAAAATAGGTAAGAGATAAGCTTGAAGAGATGTGTACAAAAATAAAGATTGTAACCTCAATTACTTCACAACTGTAACTGCTAAATGCTGGGGGAAAGTTACCCAAGATTTACAAATATAAAGGTTCAACACAAATAACTTGCATTGAAGTATAACTAATAAATGTACACAGTATAATACCTGCTAAACCAGAGATAATGGGGAGCACTGTTCTTAGAGTCTTTGCGATCGTGATTTAAAATGTTATGACAGCAGTGTGCATGTGTACAACTATGCTTCTGCCGTACAAATTCAACCATCCCTGTTAAATAAACCAAAACTATTCTGGAAAGAAGTTATCCTTCTAACTGGCTACAGTAGTACCAGCACTAATGCTTCTTCCAGTGTCATACTCTTGGTCACTTTCAAGTTCCATCTTCTTAAAAGAATTCAATAACCATCCACAGCTCACACCCACCAACACACAATCCTCATCCAAACCCCACATGCCCTGCTTATACAACACTCTTTTACTTTAAACAAATTAAATCAAAATATATTGAATGTTTCCTTGAACAAATTACTCCACAGGTTTGTGTAACCTAATGCCATGGCTCATTTACTGCTGCAGAGAATTCTTCAGAGTCCATCTAAAATGCATAAATACAATCTCTGTTTAACTCAGAACATCAGAACATTATGCCTAATATCTGGAAATCAGCATTAGTGAAACTTTTACTAAAATAACCCCAAACCTGACCCATAGCCACAATACTCACCCTGGAAAATACTCAAAAAATCATCTACATCCAACTTTCACATTATATTGACCAATACAGATCTCTAGCCATCAGAAATACAACTTTTGTAGAAGGCACAGCACAGTGACTGTATGTTGGAGCCTAAATGATAAAATACTACTCAGCATGAATAAAAGTATTTTAACTGTGTACTCTTCATTGCTGTAGCAGGAGCCTTTAACCTGGCAGATCGCCAAATAAATCACTTGTTTGAAATAGGTATAAGCTCTGGTACTACTCCCTGACATTAATAAGACTACCTTTCTAGCTGACATTTTAGAGTTAATGTTGGATCGTCCATATCTTCTGATGCCGCCCCCAAACACACACACACACACACACACACACACACACACACACACACACACACACACACACACACACACACACACACACACACATTCACACACACACACATAAACACACACACACACACACACACACACACACACACACACACACACACACACACACACACACTCAGAGGTGTCCCTCAAGATACTTTCCTAGCACTTTTACTATTTTCAATCTTCATTAACAAGTTTCCCAAAGATCTGTCCCAGCTTCCAGTTTTGTTAAATGCTGACAATATGGTTATATTCTGAACAGGTCCTCATACCTTTAGCTGCACCACCAACTTGAAACACTTCCATTCACTGATAAATTGGATTAACAATAAAAAGTTACGTTTAAATGCAAACAAATCAAAATCCATACTCTTTGGAACAAATCTAAGAAGTCAATAAAGTCTCAGACACTTTAGGCATTAAGGACCTAGCAATGCTCCTCTTGAAACGGGTCTATATTACCTTATCGAAAAGCCGTAATATTGAACAGCTTTTCATCAAACTGGAAAAGTCGAAAGCTGAAAATAGTGAAAATGCAAATGAGCGAATTCTTTCCCTGGGAAAGAAATCGCTAGCCCTACCACCAACTACACACTAATCTAAACATAACAAAGTGGGGGCTTTGCCCCCCCCACCCCCCAATGTGGGGAGCTGTGCCCCTCACACCCCCTTAACTAAATATACCAACTCCGAGATCACATTACATTGGGGAAAAGGGCAAACTCACAAGGATGGCCAAGAGGTTTCTTTCCCAGGGAAAGAATTCACTCATTCGCGTTTTTCGCTATTTTCAGCTTTTGACTTTTCCAGTTCAAAGAAAAGCCGTTCAATATTATGGCTTTTTGATAAGGTAATAGGAACCCTTTTGAAACTACCACCATGTCGAAATACCTAGGTATCTGACTTGAGCAAACCCTGATCTTATGTCTTCAGCTGGATAAAAGAAGAAGCAAAATAAACTACCATCTATCCTTGACATAAAAAATCTCACACTTTCTCTCTTTTGTTTGAAGAAATAAATTAACGGAAGAAATCTTACTTGCTCAGCTAGAATGGCGTCTTCCCCTAACAGCTGCTGCTTCCAACAGAAAACATTAAAATTCTTCAAAGAATTTCCAATAAAATATGTACATTAATCTGCCTCTCTTTCTATCTGCCATGCACAGAAACATCAGTAGCGAACAATCGGCAAAGCCAAATGCCTTCCTTGTCAAACAGAGTTGACCTCTTCCTTGGCTGTCAACTAAATGCTTATGATTAGGAACTTTCTCTTCATTGGCTACCAAACTTACCAGGAAAATGCCTTATTATAATCTTAGAAGTGAGACTGTCTCAGCACCAATACCACAGACAGCCAAGCATAAACATTAGTGCGCAAATCACAGCTTCTCAATTCTTGGACCTAAACACTGGGAATCACTCCTACCAGGCATACTTCTAAACATCAAAGTATACAAATCTCGAATGGCTAACATATCTCCCAACTGTCCAGATTTTTACAGAATGTCCAGATTTTTGCATCATATTTTTGGCCTGTTCCTCATAAAATTACTGGTTTTCTGGTAAAACACTGAGGGCTGAAGCTATAAAATAATGACATACATTTGAGTTTCAGAGTTTATATCCTTCAGAAAATCTATGGTAACATAAAACTTGTTATTCTATCAACTTTCTGAGTTTCTAAGAGCAATATGTAAAATCTGTCCCTATTTTTGGGCCTTTGTCCCCCCATTATTTTAGGCTTTGTACAGATTTTTTGGTCTAGGAGGTTGAGAGCTGTCCTAACAATTGATCCCGAAAGATCAAAAGCAAAACACTGAAAAAAGAAAACACAGTTTTTAGCAGGGGGACAGGCCCCCTACACCCCATGTGGTGGGCTGTACCCCCACACCCCCTGCTAATTATATATATCTACCATGACATTGCTCTACAGTGGGAAAAGGGCAAATTCCCCGATCCTCACTATGCACAATTTTGCACAGACTTAACACCATCAGAAGCAATCAAATGAGTTTCGATCACTTCTGCCAGTGTTAAATACATTCAGGATTATGACTGTTAAATTATATGGAGTGTTTCCCTCCTACCACATCTTAAAATTGTACCTCATACACTAAATTCTGATCTCAACAAAAAGCATATCTTCCCAGATAAGGAGATGTAATTGCTTGGCCTTTTCTTACATAACTTAACTCCTGCCATTTTTCCCCATCACTATGCTCCTCATTCTATTTATTCTCATAACTAATATACACAATTCATGCCGTTTCAATTAAAAAGCCTTCAGACTTCCCCAAATTCTTTGCTAGGGGTTTCAACATTATGCAAATATGTACTTCTTTGTAATTCAAAATCTTGCCCTTAGTGTTTATGTTCTGTTATGTTTTTTGGCATCATGGTTTAGATTTGTATTATATAATTCTGAATATTTGTTTACAATTTTTTTGTTATCTTCTTTTTCTTTCGGCTGTTTCCGTTACAGGTTGCCACAGCAGATCATCTGTTTCTATTTCTTTTTGTCCTCTGCATCTTGCTCTGTCACACCAACCACCTGCAAGTCCTCTCTCACCACATCCATAAACCTTATCTTAGGCCTTCCTTTTTTCCTCTTATCTGGCAGCTCCATCCTTAGCATCCGTTTCCCAATATACCCAGCATCCCTCCTCAGCACATGTCCAAACCACCACAATCTTGCCTCTCTGGCTTTGTCTCTAAACCGTCCAACCTGGGCTGACCCTCTAATATACTTATTCCTAATTCTTTCCACCCTTGTCACACCCAGTGCAAATTGTAACATCTTTAATTCTGCCACGTCCAGCTCTGACTCCTGCCTTTTTGTCAAAGCCACTGTCTCCAACCCATATAACATAGCTGGTCTCACTACCATCTTGTACACCTTCCTTTTACTCTTACTAGTACCTGTCTGTCACAAATCACTTCTGACACTCTTCTCCACCTATTCCATCCTGCCTGTACTCTCTTCTTCACCTCTCTTCCACACTCACCATTACTCTGAACTGTTGATCCCAAGTACTTAAACTCATCCACCTTTGCCAACTCTACTCCCTGCATCCTCACCATTCCTCTATTCTCCCTCTCATTCACACACATATATTCTGTCTTAGTCCTACTGACCTTCATTCCTCTCATCTCTAGAGCATATCTCCACCTCTCCAGGGTCTCCTCAACCTGTTCCCTACTCTCACTACAGATCACAATGTCATCTGCAAACATCATAGTTCACGGGGACTCCTGTCTGATCTCGTCTGTCAACCTGTCTATCACCATTGCAAATAAGAAAGGGCTTAGAGCTGATCCTTGATGTAATCCCACCTCCACTTTAAATGCATCCATCACTCCCACCGCAGACCGCAGCATTGTCACACTACCCTTGTTCATAGGTTCACAGTTCATAGGTTCATAGTTTAGTACTAAGCTAACTGCCCTTGCGAGCCATTTTAAGCCTAGCCAATTATCCCTTGTGAGACTCAAACCCTGCACCTTGTGTTTGTAAGGCAAACACCTTAGCCATTAAGCCATCCCCACAACCTGTACCATATCCTGTACCACTCTTACTTATTTATCTGCCACTCCCAACTTCCTCATACAATACCACAACTCCTCTCTAGGCATCCTGTCATATGCTTTCTCTAAGTCCACAAAGACACAATACAACTCCTTCTGACCTTCTCTGTACTTCTCCATCAACACTCTCAGAGCAAACATCACATCTGTAGTGCTCTTTCCTGCTGATCACTAATCATCACCTCTCTTCTTAACCTAGCTTCCACTACTCTTTGCCAAACTTCATGCTGTAACTGATCAGTTTTATCCCTCTGTAGTTACTACAGCTCTGCATATCACCCTTATTCTTAAAAATCAGTACCAAAACACTTTTTCTCCACTCCTCAGGCATCCTCTCACTTTCCAAGATTTCATTAAACAATCTGGTTAAAAACTCCACTGCCATTTCACCTAAACACCTCTGTGTTTTCATGGGTATGTCATCTGGACCAACAGCCTTTCCATTCTTCATCCTCTTCATAGCTATCCTTACTTCCTCCTTGCTAATCCATTGCACTTCATGATTCACTATCCGCACATCATCCAAACTTCTCTCTCTCTCATTCTCTTCATTCATCAGCCCCTCAAAGTACTCTTTCCATCTGCTCAACACACTCTTCCCGCTTGTGAGTACGTTTCCCTCATTATCCTTTATCACCCTTACCTGCTGCACTTCTTTCCTAGCTCGGTCCCTCTGTCTAGCCAGTCAGTACAGGTCCTTTTCTCCCTCCTTAGTGTCCAAACTTTCATACAACTCTCCATATGCCTTATCCTTAGCCTTTGCCATCTCTCTCTTTGCCATGCACCTCATCTCTTTATACTCCTGTCTACTTTATACACCTCTGTTTTTACTTTATGTCTCTGTAATCACCTGAGCTGAGATTGAAATTGTTCAAAAGAGATCAGTGCACTACCCAGGGTAACACATTTAAATAAATAAACATATATACATAAAAATGCTTTTTCAAGGAAATCATTTTCAGTTTTGATGCATTTTGGGTGATGACATTTTTAATTAAATATTCTTTGATGATCTGACATAAGCTTGAAAGTTAATGTGCATGTAGTGATAATGACATTATATAACTACATGAAGAGTAGACAACTTTGAAAAGAAAGAATAGAAATTATTTGATTACTTACTACATGAATTACACCTTCTGGTAGAGCTCACAAAAACTGTAGACAATAATAGTTAATTCTGTTAAAAAATGTTGACAGCACCTTAGCAGTTTGCATTGACAGAACTATCTTCTTGGATCTCTTCCTCTGTTTCTGCAAACGTTCTGTGCATCTTATTCCTCAAAGACTACACAGCACATTGGGCATATGTCTGTCTCTGCCTGTCCTCAGTGTGTAACATCTGAACTGTTAATGTGGGTCTGCCTATCCTTTCTGAGTGAAACAAAGACTAAAGCATTAACACTGGACTGCTTTTACACCTTCTTGCTATAAGAAGGATTAAAACTGTAGTGCATGTCTGCCTCTGTCTGTTCTCACTGTAGGCAGTACTAAAGCATTAGTTTATGTTTGTCTTGGTCAATTATCAATGTCAGTAGGACTAAAGCAGGCCATTCGGGTAGATTTTTTCAGTAGGACTAAAACAAGCCATTCGGGTAGATTTTTCAGACACTCTATACTGTCAGTACATATTTCTACAGTGCCAGCAAAGCCACATATCTAGTGTCTACATTAGTGTGTGTGTGTGTGTGTGTGTGTGTGTGTGTGTGTGTGTGTGTGTGTGTGTGTGTGTGTGTGTGTGTGTGTGCTGTGTGTGCAACTGCTGTAAATCACTGGCACATTTTGCACCTGTGGCAGACCCTGGGTCTATCATTTCTCTGGCACTAATACAACCTGTTGCTCAAGGGTGCTTTTTTCTCTATAGAGTACGTTTTTTTTTTTTTTTTTTTTGCATCACTCAGAAACATTGTCGCTTTTTTCAAGTTATGTCTACAATTGACCAAAGTAATGCCTCTGACAAGAGGTGCATAACTTGCTTTTAGAAAGGATTGCTAATCTAAGAATATATGTAATAATTGTAGAGGGAAACACTGAACATGATTTGTTTATTTATTAACTGCTGGGGCAACATTTTGAAAGATGTATCCACTTTTTTTTTTAAATTTCAGGTGGATTGGAGGGCAGTAAAAAGAGTTTGTAAGTACAAAATGGAATTTTCTGGCCACAACTGTGCTGTAGCTACCAGCTGAAGATCATTACTTCACAACCTTGTGCCTGGGATACTTATAACAATTAACATCTGCTGATGCTTGTAATACAAGCCCCCCCCTTCTGCTAAACAATGATACACACAACTGCCTGGAAGTAGTCAATGCCCACACATATTATACAACACTTGCCACGTTATTCTTAGTTTTTTTTACATGGTTCTCCAAACTGACCATGATACTTCAAGTGTAGTCTTACCCTGGAAAGAATCAATGCAGGGTCCCTAGACTCTGACATTATAGCTACACATTTCTTCAACATTCTATACTTTCCCACTGGACCTACCAGCTGCTCCAGATTTATTCCACTATTGCTGAGGCTGGTCATGGATTCTGAGGGTGTCCTGGGGGCTCAGATCATCTGTACTTCCATCTGGGTGAGAATTTTTTTTTATGGCTTACTCACTCAGTCCCCCCTTCCCACGCTCATTGATTATGTCTGAGGACAACTCCCCTCTTTGAACCACACCTTCCTTTATTGAACATAGCAACGAGTGCCCTCCCACTTTGGATGCCACACCCATCCCTTCTGCTCTGTCAGTCACCTGAGCTGCTAACTGAACCACAGACAGATGGGCCATAGTCAGGGCTTTATCCCTCTACACCACCATAGTGGCTTAAAATTCTATATACTTTTATCCAGTAAGAGCTATACCATGTCATATCCTTACCAGGCAAGTACTTCAACCCTCTCAAGGAGTGTGGCATTACTGCTGCACTCCAGCTCAGTAAGCCTTTTGTATGGTGGCAGCCTGTTAGGAAGGCTGAGTCAGATATGGCTGTTACCACCAGTCTGGGAACTGTCTCAAAAATGCAAATCATTATCATATAAAAGTAATAAAAATGGAAAAAAATGTTTTCAGTATGAAGAGATGAAATCATTTCTCAGTTTTCAGTATCATTTTTTCATTTAATATTTAGGTTTTTTGTCTGTATTGCACCACTTTTTGAGTAGATGACTGTGATAACATAATATACATGCCATATCGCTGCTGGGGTATTAAGTCTTTCTTCAGCTATGCAATGTATCAGTAGGTCCCCTAGGTTACCTGGTAGGCTGGCAACATCATTGAGGTTAATGGTATATGTTAACCTCTTGAATCCATGCATTTTCTTTTATAATGTAAGGAACACAAACATTTCCTTATGGAAATTTGTATTACTTTTGGATGAAGGGACTTTTCCACAGGTTGTTACTGCCAATTTGTGTATGTGGGTCAGGACTGCAATAGGCAGATGCAGCAGCAATATAGCAGTTGTTGTTGTGTCTTTCAGCTTATCCCGGTTAGGGGTCGCCACAGTGGAACTCCGGTCCGCTAATGTTTGGTAGTGGATTTTTACGTGCCGAGTTACCAGCCCTGACACACAATCTTCAACGAAGGCATGCCCATTCACGCATGCCTCCACACAGGAGATGCTCTAGCTGAGAATCGAACGCGACAACGTCTTGCTGTGAGGCGACAACCCTACCGCAGCACCACTACTGCGGGTTAGCAGCAACAGGCAAAGCTTAAGTTTTGTGACACATGCATTGCGTTGAAACCATGGAGTGACAGAAGTTACCTTAATTATGGTTTTAAGTCTCGAAGTCTACATCATAAAGCAGTATACATGACGGGATAGAAGATATTATGGTACCAATAAAAGTAAAACTCTGTGCAACTTAGCCCATTTCATACCACCTCCCAGATTTACTTTGACCTGCTAAGCTGTGGTTCGAGTCAGAGAGAGAAGTTTTCCAAAAATCACTTATATATTGAAACTAGCAGTACATTTTATAGGTAGCACTATTAAGTAATTAATTGCACTAGTTAAGTATATAAAAGGTGCTAACACAAACACAGCTAAAGTGACCCTATTTTTTGAAAACACAGAACAGAATGTACCTGAAACCCAGACATTGGTAATAGTTTATCTTTTCATTCTGCTTATCGCCCAGTGGCAGAGGGAAGCAGTCTTATACTGTTTAAAAATGACAAAGACCAAAGTTATGTGTCTGCAGTTTATAATTGTATTCTTTGTGTGTGTTTTATAGGTACTTGGCTAACTGTCCTTATCAGCTATTTTTAGCCTAGCCAATTTTCCAAGGGTGAGAATCAAACCATGTACCTTATGCCATCCCCTAGCCCTCAACCTCCAACCTCCTATGTCTTCTGTAGTGGTAGGCAGAATTATGTGCCTTGACTTAAAGACAGTTAACTACAAAAGCAAAAATTATTCCAAGTGGAAAGTGAAGCAGAATTTGCTTAGAGCGAGTGCTGTTGCTGGGTAATTTCAATGCAGATGCAGTATCCAAGTATGCCCACAAGGTGGTAGTGTCACCTTCATAACTGAATAAGAATAATTTAGTAAAAGAAAGGACTGTCCTCTACTTTGGCTGGCATTAAACCACAATATTGCATATATCAATTTCCAGTCATAGAATTGCATAACTTACAAATTGCAAAATAACAAACAATAAGTTGCTTTAAGAACTTTTCTCTTAGCTTGTAAGAATAGTTAACTACTCATTAATATGCAGTCAAGTGACTTTACATTTCATTTGGTCTAATCTTCAGACCACTTCTGAAGTTAGAATGTCTGTCCCAATCATTGTTTTTTGTCTCTTTTCTAAAACTTTATTAGAATCCAAGTCTTATACAAGCTGCCGAAGCCCAGCAACTGTAGTAGGCAACACAGAATAAATGTCACAGTGCCAGCCTTACAAAAATGTTCTATACTGAGCTACTGCAGTAAAATACACAAATTATGCTGTGGACATGCAGCAGAAGCTACTGCAGTAAAATGAAAGTGTGTCAAAGAAGAACAGGACACATTACACGAATTTAAGAAATTACAAACACCTTGTCATCTGCAACAAGGAAACTGTCATTTCTTCATATTCATTTTGTAATGAAGAGCCTGGGAGCTCAAGTCTCAGAATTGCCAGCCAAACCTCAAAGTAGCACAGTTGGCTTGCTGTACATGACTAGACATACACAGAACCCACAGTGCACAAAATCCGTTATGCTGAAGGGTTGTTACTCTGATATCTAATGAGCACTGCAGCTTAGCCTTGTTGTCGAGTCTTGCTTCCTTTCTGTCTCAGACACAGATTCTGTTCTTGCTCTGTGCCCGATACCAAAACTGGTCAGCACTGGACAGAGCTCACTGCTCATGTTTTTTCTTCACTTTACTGCCAATCTCCTTGTGATAATTCTTGTATTTATTTATTTGCTTATTTTGTTTTTCTCAGTCTTTCAGTTTCCTCACTATTTGCATCCAGCCTTAGTTTGCACACTCTGATGAGCTGACTGAATCTTTTCTTTCGCCAAGTGTGTCTGTCATAGCAAAAAAAAATGTTCTTTTCTCGGGCAGTCCCTCACCTCTTCCCTGGAAAGAAAACCCTTAAAGAGCCACGGGTTATTGATTACCCACATTTTTTGTGTGTTGAGTCATGGGTTGGGCCTATTATCAAATGGTCAGAGGAATTACTATTTATTTACATTTTATTTGGCCTAATCCACTCTGACTACTTCTGATGTCAGAACATCTTTTTCAATCACTGTCATTGTTCTGGTACTAGACTTTTATATCTAAAACAATACAGGATTCAGAGCCTAACAGAGCCTGTTAAGGCTTGACAAGGCCACAGAATTCTGTGCAGTGATGTCCTGTATCAAACAATACTGTTCTGCATACAATATTCAGACACCTGCCTTTCTTACAGACATACATAGGCTCTGTAGGAATTATTCCTCTATTCTCTTCCAGGAGGTAGTCAGCCATGATACCCAAGACAAGACAGGAAACCGGGGTTCTTCCTGAAATTTGAAGGACTGCAACTATTCCATCAGGAATAGTGATATTACAAATGTGAATATGGGGAGTACATAGCAAATCCAAGCTTGAGGTTCCCCAGAATATCTTCTTACTCCAAGGTACAAGTGACTTGGAGTTAGTGCAAGTAGAAGGGGTCTGGGGGTGTAGCCACAATATCAAGGGATGTGCGTTTGTGTGTGTGTGTGTGGCGGGGGGGGGGGGGGGTTCTCTCCCTGAAAATGTACTTTAGTGGAATTGCATGGGTTTTACTATTTGCTGTATTTCTCTATGAATCTCAGTTTATTTTCCAGCATTGCAGGGCCCTCAGTTAAGGGTCTTTGAATATTTTCAGAAAGCTTAGGATGCCAGTAGGTAGGGTGATACTGTATCTCTCCACCATAATAAATCCTAAAGGGAGTAGCTCAAGAGCAGATTGTGGTTCAGGATGAAGAACGAACCTTAGCTTGTAAGTGAAAGTTCCAGCGTTGTCATTTTGCAAATACATTGCCTTGAGTCAGTACTCATTTAAAGAAAGTTTATTTTGATTACCATTTTTTGTCTTACAGACTTTGTCAGATCAAAATAACTTATAGTGGTTTTCTCCCCACCAGTGTGCCAGCTGTATGATATTCTACTGTTTCCTGATACTCCCCCATGCCAATAAATAAATAAATGACATGGAATGAACTGGAATAGCAGTTGTGCCTAGTGAATTCAAACAAATGAGGAGCTTTGAGCCCAATTTTCCTCACCCTTTTGGAAAAATAGGATATATTTACGCAGTATCATGCCTATAATGCTAGGTTATGCAGGTTAAGAATGACATGACAACATAACCTCACGCATTGTATGCTATAATTAAAATCAAAATAAATGGTGCCTCTATGAGTCCCTGCTTTTGTTTAAACATTTACTATTATACTACCATCAAGACGGTCACAGTTAACACTTGCATAACTATCTTTAGTAATGCCCCAATATCTCTTCAAACCAGCTGTTTTGGCATTTTCAGTTTTACAAACTAAAAATAAAATAAGAACCAATAAAATGCCATCTAAATATTCACAGCAACACCCACGACCCCAGACGGATCCTATAATACATCCAGACTATTTCTGTGATGCTTTGTAAATTTCATTTAACTTTACTCTGCCTCCTACGGCTTCTATTTGTGCAAAACAGGTTGTGTACATGCCCATTTTGTTTCAGAAGTCTTAGAGCTGTGTGCAATATACCTACTACATTGTTTGTTCTGAGTACTATTGCATCTCTACAGTCATCCATTGTTCATTCAGAAGTGCCTACCCAACATCTGCTTATTAAGACTTTAGCTAGTAAGCATCTAAGAAAGATGAACCCTCCCTTTCAATAATACCTGTGGCTTGCTTTACCCCAAATAACCTATTTGCATTTGAAAGCAAAGTTGGTAGGGCATGGTGATGCAGGACACACAAGGATGGCTATTGTGTGCTGTTGTAGCATTCAGTGCTGTCCAGAAAGTGTTCCCAAGGCATGCCAAAGGGGTACTTATACCTTCTTCTTTTGGCTTTTTCCCGGTTAGGGGTCGCCACAGTGGATCATCTGTCCACTCATGATTGGCAGTGGAGTTTTACGGTGTTGAGTTGCCAGCCCAGCACCCAACCTTCCACAGAAGGCACACACATGCACGCACTCATGTCTAGGGCCAATTTGGAGTGTCCAATCCACCTACAGCATGTGTTTGGGATGTGGGAGGAATTCCCTGCAGACTGCTCTGTCAGAAATGCTGGGTGAGCAGATTGGACTGACTGGGGAGATGATTTTTTTGACTTATGATACAGAATTGGAATTGCCTAGACATAGTAAAGGCTTGCTGAGTCTAATTATGGTGGCTACTGTGGTGGTGGTGCTGCGGTAGCATTGTTGCCTCACAGTAAGATGTTGTCCTGTTCGATTCTCAGCTAGAGCATCTTCTGTGTGGAGACATGCGTGAATGGGCATACCTTCGTTGAAGGTTATGCATCAGGGCCGGCAACTTGGCACTTAAAAATCTACTGCCAATCATTAGCAGACCAGAGTTCCGCTGTGGTGACCCCTAACCGGGAAAAGCCAAAAGACACAACAACCAAAAAAAGCAATTACTAGAAAATGGAAATCAAACTCTAGACCAACTTTACTAGAAGTAGTGAATATAGTAAGAGAACTAAAACAACTGGAACTGGGATCTTTAGAAAAGGGAAGGAGCAAACTACATAGGAAAAAAATGTGAATTGTAGGAGCAATATATGCAGAGCAGGAATGAGGTTTAAGAGGAAGGATTTGAATGAGCCATATAATGTTTAAGTGACAATGACCGGATAGATTATAAGTGATGTATAATGTTAGCAACTACAGTTGTTTCAATGGTGTCTGTGTATACTGTTTGCAACTAAAATAGTGTCATGTTGTTTATTTTTCATTTATATAAATTTAAGATTGCCTATGTCATATTTGAAAATTTAATAAAGATGTTTGTTGGCAAAAAAAAATTGGATGAGGAGTTATAAAATTCGGAAAAGGAGGGCTGAAAATTCTTAAAGATTCCCTGGATCTGCTTTCCTCTTTCGTCAAACTTTTTGATCACCTCTGCAGCAGTGGTGCCAAAAACTAAATCTCTATCCAAAGGGGAATTTAAAATCTAAGTTTTAACATCATCTGGGGGTTCTGAGAATGTAGCCAGGCACACCTCCTTAAAACAGTACCAGTGGCCATAGCCCTGGAAGTAGTATGAACTAAGTCACATACACATTGTAAACAATAGAAAAAGATAAATTACTTAAAGCTGATTTTCCTCACAAGAAGAAACTGTATATAAAACATTCCTCATACTCTCACAATCAGAACACACTTTCACATATGAGTCTGACAATTCAAAATTCTGAAAATCAAAGTTGCAGAAGTATACACTTTTTTCCCATACTTAGCAGCACTGGGATCAACTAAAACTATAGCTGCTTGGTCAGGCCTGGGAACAGTGTATACAAATTGAAAAGACTGAGGAACTTCATACATCCTATCTGCCTTTTTAGGTATAGCTGGCTGACTATCAGGAAAACTGCAGGCAAAAACACACACATATCTCTAAAGCAGAAAGAACAAGAGAAATTGGTGCAGGATATGGGAAATCCTTCTGTAACAACTCATAATCTTTTTCTGAGGGGCTCACAAAACTCTGTGTTCTTCCACTGAAAATACTGGAACATTCTTGCAATAATCTCAGAAAAAGAGAAAGAGAAATCAGAAACTGAGCTTTCCTTTGAGACTGACTCAGAAATCTGAGGAGAAAACCTTGTGTCTGCCCCATCATCTTTCTGTTCAGATTCAGAATCTTTAATCTGTTCTGGAAAAGAGGTGTCCCTCTTTCTTTTACAAGAAACTACCTTACAAGAAGATCATTAGACTGAATTAATCCTGGAGCCAGACCAGGTAAACTACTCCTGTCTATGGAAATTTGAGGAGGAGTAGACACGCTTAGTTTTCTGTTTCTTTTTACAGGAAAAATGGAACCAACCAAGTTAGTAATGGCAACAGCAGCTTCCTCAGGGATAGGCACAGAATTCTAACACAAAACGGAAGCCTTCCCTGTTCCCTCCCCCAGGACCAACAAGAGTTGCTCTTCCTTACCCACTGAGTGGGGCCCCAATAGTTGCAGAAGATGTGGCTAGTCCCCAGTCCATATTGGCTGTAGGTGCTACACCAGAGGGATCCAGGGTAAAAAATGAGTGGTCTGAGGTACAACAAATGGCCACAGCATTGTCACCCACTTGCAGCTCAGGTAAATTGCTAGCCTGCTCTGGTGACAAAGGCTGTTTGCTTAACTTTTTTTTTTTTTTTTTTTTTGTGGCTGGAAGAAGGACCAACTGTGGGACCGGTGTTTTGTTCAATGGTCAATCCAAAAATAGTGCCTTTTTTCTGGGGAATACAAGCAGCAAATGCTGGTAAAAACTACAAGTCTTTAAAATCACTTCTTTCACAGAAAAACACAGTAAAAGCACTTTAAAGCACATTGCCAGCCCCAAAAAGGTAAAATAAACAGAATTTCTCCAGAGAAAAAAAAATGTTTTTTACTTACTTTACACAGCTTTTAACCTTACAGGAAAAAACAGCACTCCCATTAAAAAAACATACAATACAGTCTCATGATCAGTCCATTAAAACACAAAAATTTTAGCTTTAAAATAGCTTTCCTGAAGAGGAAAGTGATACAATACAAACAATATTTATAAAATGGAAGGTTTTTCCCCAAAGGGAACTTATCTACCCAGGAATGGAACAGCACCAAGCCGACCATCGATCTTTCAGAAGAGAGTACTTTTCAGCAGCAGTAAAGCTCTGAAGGGCTTGACACTCAGACTTTTCTTTAGTCAGCTCAGCTCAAACTGCTTGACAGTTTGGGCATGTGGAAGATGCTCTGAAGCTTTGAAATCTGGCTGGTTGTTATATCCTTGTCAGGATATAACCCCATATAGCTAAGGCTACTGCAGCAGTGATCAGTATATTGAACATCACAAGTTCACTCTACTCTATTTACTCTACTGTACTTCTGCACAGTCGCGGGCTCACATATTTGCACAGTTGCACAAATAAAATTATTTACTTACCACATTGTACATTTACAAATTTTTCAATATTATTTTATAAATCTGATATATATTGAATATATAGGTAGGCACTCTAAAGATGTTTAATTTCAACTTGCACTAACATTAACATAAGCGGGACAGTCATCTTGGCCCTGTCTCCTACCCTGACATAAATCTCTAGATTAGCCCAAGTAATAGTTGTGCAACAAAGTTATGCAGTCCGATTGAGAAGCAATCAACAGTAGAATGGATTCTCTCCTCACACCCAAAAATATAAAATCCAGTGGCAGCATATACGATCCTCTGAACGACCACATTATAGTCTTTATCACGTGTCTGACTTCGAAACAATTGCATCACCATTTAACTATAGCAACTAGAAATTGTAAAAGCTTTCACCAGGATACAGTCAAGTCACCTAATATAGGAATATAGGCTCGACCATTAAATTATGTTTCTATCATTAGATGAAGTGTGGCATATTTCAACAATACATTCCTACAAAGTTGAAATACTATTGTACCCTTCCACTTCCCCAAATTAAGAATTAAAAAAATAATCCTACAGGTTTTGTCAGATGTCAGAATAGCTGTGGCTCAATGAAAGAAACCTTTCAGTCAATTAAAGCTATATCTGATAGTCCGCTTATCAGAAGAAGCAGAAAGTATAAACCCTAAGCAGTGTGTGTGTGTGTGTGTGTGTGTGTGTGTGTGTGTGTGTGTGTGTGTGTGTGTGTGTGTGTGTGATTTAACACAACTGATCTAAACACACTTCTTCCAAGTCTGTAGAAGTCAAAAAAAAAAAAAAAAAACAGAAGCATTTTTTCCAGATGAGCAACCCCCCCACACCCCCCCATGTGATGGTCTTTGCCTTCACCCTCACAATCACATACACACACACATGTGTATATATATATATATATATATATATATATATATATATATATATATATATATATATATATATATATATATATATATATATATATATATATATATATATATATATATATATATATATATATATATATATATATATATATATATATATATATATATATATATATATATATATATATATATATATATATGAGATTATTAACAGACTATTAACAGTAGGCAGACATCATAAAATTCTCTTATTATTAGAGTTATAACTGACAAAATCTACTAGAGAGTATCATTAGATTATATGTGATTATATCTCTTTTTTAGATCAGTTGTGATTAGAAAAGGTGATAGACCACTTGAATAGAACCCATATATATATATATATATATATATATATATATATATATATATATATATATATATATATGTAATGTATGTGTGGCCACTTACCATAATGTCAAATCTCTTAACAGCAAGATGACAACATCAAAAATGCCTCCAGGAAACTAATCACTTGGTCACCACTGACAATAAAAAAAAATAAATAAATAAACAAATTAAACCCACCCATGTAAAGGGGAACTACATATATATATATATATATATATATATATATATATATATATATATATGGATCGGTGTCATTTCGCCAAAAATCCATTACGCCGAAAATTACTGACAGAGTCCAAATCGCCGAAAATCCATTTTGCCGAAAATAGTACTGACAGTGTATATGCCCTTTTCCTCAACTGTAATGTGATCTCGGAATGAGAATAATAAAGTAGGGGGTGTGGGGGGCAAAACCCCCCAAAATGGGGGGTGTGGTGGGCAGTCCCTATTAAAAGCGTTCTCAGAAGTCCAACTATGATAAAACGAGCAGATTTCTTCATCCTTTAAAAGGAGGAGAGACAGTGAGGATGCAAATTGCAAAAGGCTTTGACAAAATTGGTCAAGCTGAGATCCCACTTAGTGGAATCTGAGAGTATAGAGTACAGAAGAAACTGCAGACATTTTCTTCCTGTATCAGAAATGATATTGCAGCGTCATAACTGTGATACTGACTCTAGATCTCAGAGCAACCCTGACAATGTTCATACTGAAGAACATGTCACAGTATCCATTCCTGTTCCTGATGATGTCTCAGATGTCCCTAAAGTTGAACATTCCTTGAACAGTCCCCATTGCTAGATCCAGTTCTTACTTTTATGTTATATGGTCAGGTCGTATTTCTAGACCTAGTGTAAAATACACAGCAACTTGGGCATAATTGTTTTATATGTGTCTTAAAATACACAGCAACCTGGACATAATTGTTTTATATGTGTCTGTGTATAATTGCATGTCAAATAATTAGTTTTGTATAAGTGCATGTCAAAAGATCATTTCTGTAAATTGCATGTCATTAAATACTGTCATTTCATATATGGACTATTTCTCAAAGGAGAATGTAGATCAGAGCATGTGTATGTACCTTTAAGAAGCATTTCAAATGTAAACAGAAAAAAATTACTTTATAAGCCAAAGAACTTTAAGTTACAAACGTGAGTCAAAAAACAAATAAACCAGAAGTCCAGTGCTCAGTGGCTTTTAATATGACAACACAAAGCTTTCAAGAACAACTGTTCGTCAGTGTGTAAAACTCAAAACAGCAACTAGCCATATATACAATAGACAGCCGATCCGCTCATACATTTAATTAACCTCATTTAAAGTGCCCTTAAATAAAACATCATTTAAAATACCCTTACATAAATATTTATAAAACACGTAAAGCATTAAATATCTTTAAACAATATCATGCTTATCCTTTAAAATGGACTTAATACTGACACTAGTATTGAGCCAGGGAAATGGTCGGCATGAAAGTCATTAATCCACTTATATTTAATCAGTTCAGTTTTATCTATAATATCATCTCCAGTAAGACTCACATGGACAATTTGTAAAATTTTAAATGTAACTTATGTTGTATCCGATTACTAGATATATGTTTTGCCAATGCATTAGTTAAGATATTCCTATGAATATCCGATAAATGTGCACTTACCCTTTCTTTTAATTTCTTATTTGTCTTGCCAACTTAAAGATAATTGCATTGGATGCAGTTAGCGAGATATACTATATTCTCTGTATTGCATGTACCTCGGGCTTTGAACATAAATATTTGTCCACTAATGTGGTGCCTAAAAGTTACATCAGTATTGATATCTCTACAATGAACACAAAGCAGGGAGTAGTACCCGGTTTCTTATTGGTATAATTACTAACTAGTCCACTTTTATTTACATCTTAATAACAAAGATAATTTCAGATTTTTTC
This sequence comes from Protopterus annectens, assembly GCF_019279795.1. Lineage (NCBI taxonomy): Eukaryota > Metazoa > Chordata > Ceratodontiformes > Protopteridae > Protopterus > Protopterus annectens. The sequence continues at coordinate 1,260,426,988 of NC_056746.1, forward strand.
TCTTTTATAAGTAAACCAGGGTTTCGCCCCTACTATCTCATTAATTTCCTGATTTCCTGTCAAAATATTCCAATTCTTCCTAATAACTCTTTGTACTATATTAGTATGTCTATCATACATTGTTAGGTAGTTAATTCTACCATTATTTCTATTTCTAACTGGTTGAATGTTTACTACACTACTATTTTTTCTCCTGCAAGGTAAGGCATAGCTGTACCACATCTCAATTGCCTAACTTCATTCTTAGATTCTTCTATAAGACTACTATTGTAACCTCTGCTTCTAAAGTCTGATGCCATCCCTTCAATTTCCTTAATAAACATCCTGTCCTTAGTACTTAACCTGCTAGCTCTCATAAATTGATTCTTAAAGGCACCGCTAAAAATATACTTAGGACGAATACTTTCTGAATGGACATATTTTACTGCTTGCACATTTTTCCTATGGATAACAGTATCAATAGTATTGTTTTCTTTTAAAATAGGGACGTCTAAAAAGTTAATAGTATCCACTGAAGAACTAACATCAAACAGTAGAAAATTTGTTGTAGAATGCAAATATTGAATAAAAATATTCAATTCATTACTATTACCTTTCCACAATAAAAATATGTCATCTACAAAATGTCTGTAAAACAACATATCAACATTTCTAAATATCTTATCATGTTCCACAAATATATGTTTTTCTTCCCATTTAACTAGCACAATGTTAGCATAGGTGTTTGCGACAGGGGTACCCATCACTACACCTTGTTGCTGATGGTAGTAACTATTATTAAAACTAATCACATTATTTTCAAGAACACATTCTAACATAGAGCATAAAAGTTCAACCTTTGATGTACAAAATTCACTATGTAGATTTAAATATTCCCTGACTGCTTCAACTCCATAGGAATTTGGAATGACATTAAACAAAGATTTTATGTCCAATGACAATGAAAATGAGGGCAGCTGCACTCCTGTGGGCAAATGCTGCACTGAGAAGAACGCCAAATGTAAAACACAAAACAAGGAGTACAGCAACAGCAACCATGCAAAATCCATTTGAATTCCAAAGCAATATAATCCAGAGACTCTTGTTTCATAAAATAAGAACTCCTGGATATGTAAACCAACTAAATAAATTTATTGTGCACTCAGTCGGTAAGCGCTTTCACAAAGTTGCTTCATCAGACCATAACGGACTGAGTACTAAGGTAGATTTAAAAACATTGTTGCCAATCACATACAACCACATATACACGTCATTTCCTTTAATGACGTTACATTTGTAACTAAATTAAAACAATCATAAATATTCAAACATCATATTACAAAACTACCATTCATTAAATTTTCCTCTAATAAAATTTATATGTGCATACATCCAATCCATTTATTCATACATAAAACCAATATAAAAATTATATATAATATATATAAAAGCATGAAAATTCGACTAATAAGTATCAGCGCATTTATGCTTATACAGCCTAAAATACTTCAATAGTGAATGGTCGCTTTCAAAAAATCAAACATTATTTAACCTCAAATCTAGTTGAACTATATAGTGGGTTCACAAACCTACTTAAACAAATCTCCGCAGAGCCATGCTACAGTGCTTAAAATATAAAGCGTTCACGTTAGCAGAGCTGCCCTTCCTTGAACAAATAAACCATTCAATATATTCATGCTAAACTTAGCATATATATATCTAATTCATAACTTTTTATAAATTTTTATATATACACATAAACATATTTAACCTGCTATATAAAACAATTAAAACTACAACGCTAATAAAGAACAACTCACATGTCTATTGGACAGTGTCTAAATATTGACTATTAAACATCGAGGCAAAATACTAAAAAGTCAAGAATCAAACTATAGTTCTTGACAACATATCCTCATTTCATATTCATAAAATAATCCTTCCATATCTAAGCCCACTTTATCGGTAACAGCAACAGAATACGAAATACAAGAGTCCTATAAGCTTGACATAATTTCAAAACATCATACTTTCACATTTCTACTCATCTACAGTAAAAACCACATATATATATATATATATATATATATATATATATATATATATATATATATAATGAGTGTGAAAACTATATGTTAAACTATTAACCAATGTCTAAACATCAACGACTAAATGTAGAAATACAAAATGATAAAAGTCAGAAATCAAACTATGGTTTCTGACTTCAAATTATTTATCAGACAAAACTACCATCTCTGAAACCTGTTCGTCAGTCACGGCAGCGAGCTATTCTGAGATTTAAGAACTACATATATGAATTATAGAACTTCATTCCTATACATCTATATTCATGAGAAAGTAACTAATATCATGATAGTACATATAAAGGATGCTTATAAAGGATGCTTATAAAAATCTTAACTAATACAGACAGGCAAATCAAGGACATATTTGTATAATATTGTGTTAAATTTAAACCAATTGCGACCAATTGTAAACACCATAAAACAAGTTGATATATAGGGACCATATAACAATTCTCCCATAAATAGGCTATAAAATCAAAGCTTATACTTATGTGTTAGAATGGAAAAGAGCTGTTATACATCTATCTCACCTTAAGACTCTTAGTACGGAGGACTGGTTTGATAGATATTCTTTCATTCAAACCCTTCCCTATGTCAGCTCTAAGGTGGATAATCCACTTCATTTCTCTTTCTTCAGTCACATTAATTACGTTCCCCCCTCTAGGGTTTGGTCTAATAGTTTCAATAACCATAAACTCAAATGTATGTGTAGGGCCTGTGGACAGTACATGCTTAGCTAAAGCATTAGTAATGGCTCCAATTCTAATATTATATAAATGTTCCCTAATTCTATTCTTGAATAGCCTATCTGTCTTTCCAACAGAATGAAAGACATTCAACACAGGTTGCTAAGTAGACAACATGATGTGTATCACAGCTAGCTTTACAATTAAATCTAAATTCCTTACCAGTATCAGGATGTACAAAACTCCCTGATCTATTAATATACATGCAGTAATTACAGCTTCCACATGGAAATGTTCCTATTATATTCAAAGTCTCTCTCTTAACATGTGGATAGCATAACATCCTTCTAATATTCTTTCTATTTTTATATCTGAATTTGGATTTACTTCCTACTATTTCAGCTATCTGTGGATCAGTTAGTAAAACTCCCCAATGTCTCTTAAAAATATTATAAATATTGTTCCTATCTTTGGTATAAAACATTGGTATTTTAATCTCAGTAGCTGAATTGGCTCTAATACAAGGACCACATTTAGTGTGACTAGAGAAATAGGGTTTTGCTTTATTTTCTCTCAGAAGTTTAATATCATAAAGCCCCTCATTAAGGTCATTGGAGCTATATCCTCTATGCTTGAACCTATCGTTCAAATCAATTAACTCTGTGTCAAAACCTTTTTCTGTATTATTCAACCTGGATACACGCATCGCCTGACCCTTAACTACATTCTTAAAGACATAGTTAGGGTGCATACTGCTTCTGTGAAGCAGGGTGTTCCTATGACACTCCTTTCTGTGTACACCAGTATCAAATGAGCCATCACTTAGCCTCTCAACACATATATCAAGAAAATTTACCTTCTTTTTAGAAGCAGCCATAGTAAATTTCAAATAACTAGTAGCTTGATTCATCTGTCCAACAAATAATTCTAACATATCTAAACTGCCATTCCACAAAAGAAAAACGTCATCAACAAAACGCTTATAAAATATGACATCCTTCTCATATAATTCCATCTTATATAGGACATCCTCCTGCCACAAGGCGAGAAACATATTGGCGTAGCTATTGGCACAGGGTGTGCCCATAGCTACGCCATCGCGTTGCAGGAAGATCGTGCTCCCAAATATAAAAACATTATTTTCAAGAACTGTTTCCAAAAATAGGCATATTAAATCCCTCAGTTCTTCATTATATACACTATGCCTTTCAAGATAGCGTTTAACATAATTCACACCATCATAATTTGGAATGACAGTAAATAACGATTGCACATCCAACGTTACCAACACAAGCTCATTCTGATCCTTATCAATATTAGTACTAAACACATATAGTTCTTTCAAAAATTGCTGTGAATCTCTCAAAATATTCAAATTATCATCAATCAGAGGCCATAAATGCCTTTCAATATATACTGAAAAAGGTTCAGTGCACCACCCCCTCCCTGACACTATAGGTCTCATGGGAGGGTTGGTGCCGTCCTTATGAATTTTAGGTAGGCCGTTTATCACTGGAGTAATAGGACTCTCTACATAGAGAAGTTTAAACAAATCTCTAGTGATATCACCTGATTTTAACAGATCATTCAACATTGATTTAATGTTACAAACTTTAGACTCAACGATTGCTTTATCTATAACATCATAAAACATATCATCATTCAACATTTTAAGCATCAACAATTTATATGCATTGGCATTCATAAGTACAACTGGTCCACCTTTGTCCGCTGGACGTATCGTCACATTCATATCGGTCTGTAACCTCTTCAAAGCTTCACGTTCATTATAGTTGAGATTATTCCTCATATCGGACACAAAGTCAGGTTAGCCCTGGCTAAAATACTTATGTAAATCATCTTCAACCATCTTATCAAAGGCATAAACCAAGGGATGGTGATTAGGCATATAGGTACTAGATCTCTTAAATACATTCTGATCAACTAAACTATCATTACCCATTTCTAGTTTCAACAAGACATTCCTAGTAAAAGTTTTCAAGTCAATAATTAAGTCAGTAAGTTGACTGGTAGTTGTTGGTATAAAACCTAGTCCTCTGTTAAGGACTGCACACTCATACTGATCTGAAACTTTATCGGAAATATTCCAAATCAAGTTGTCCCTGCTTGATTCCACATTTTCTTTAGGGTTCGCCCATTCGCTCTCTGGTGACATCTTCCGTTTTTGTCTCCCTTGACTGATTGAGCGCCCTCTCTTCATGGTTTTCTCGAATGTGGGTATGGGTAAAGGGAACTGATGAAAACTCCCTGATTTGCACTGTTCCATAAAGTTACTGACTTTAGGACGTACATTACTGACTTTAGGACGTACATCTATCGACGCAGTCTTATCATGACGTCCAGAACTAATAGGTTGTATATCCTCATTACATATCACTGAACAATTGGTTGTAATAGGGGAAGCTTTCATTAGAGCTTTATCAGAAGTATTCACTCTGTTTCCTAATATAGGTGGTGCTTCCACCACTTCAATGATTTCATCTTGAGAAACCAATATTGTACCTGAATTTCTGTTGGTACTATTCACAGTAATAATATTTTCATTAACTTCATTACGTTTGTCATTATGAAAATTACTGGTAGCTGCCCTAGGCCAAGTAAAAACATGGCCTAGTTGAAAGTCCTTAATGTCTCTATCAAGTTTGCCTCTCTTCTGTATTAATAGTCGCCTCTCATATACTGAGACACTATCCATTAATGCCTCCATCAAGACATCAATATTACTTCTATTAAAACGTGCATATAAATCAATTTGTTGTAGTCTAATAGACTCTCTAAGACTATCTTCTTCAGGTCGAAAAAATTCATTCAATAAAGTCATATACTTAGCGCTCACCTCTAAGTTGATTTGTTGCCATTTGGCAAGCAACTCAGTATATTCCGTCCCATATGTTGGCATCTTTAGAACTCGTAAACCTCTAGGTATTAACTTTTTCTGTTTAGGGACATCTAAAAAGTTAATAGTATCCATTGAAGAACTAACATCAAACAGCAGAAAATTTGTTGTAGAATGCAAATATTGACTAAAAATATTCAATTCATTACTATTACCTTTCCACAATAAAAATATGTCATCTACAAAATGTCTGTAAAACAACATATCAACATTTCTAAATATCTTATCATGTTCCACAAATATATGTTTTTCTTCCCATCTAACTAGCACAATGTTAGCATAGGTGTTTGCGACAGGAGTACCCATCACTACACCTTGTTGCTGATGGTAGTAACTATTATTAAAACTAATCACATTATTTTCAAGAACACATTCTAACATAGAGCATAAAAGTTCAACCTTTGATGTACAAAATTCACTATGTAGATTTAAATATTCCCTGACTGCTTCAACTCCATAGGAATTTGGAATGACAGTAAACAAAGATTTTATGTCCAATGTTGCTAGCCAAATGTTATTACATGAATTAGTTAAACACCATTCATTAAGAACTAGTAAAAAGTCACGAGCGGCCTTAATAAAACTATGACACAATTTTAACATAGGAGCTAACTGCTTATCCAAAAATTTGGATATGGCTATAGTAATCCATCTCTTGCTAGAGACTATAGGCTTCATAGGAAGTGTAGTTATACATTTATGAATTTTAGGTAATCCATAAATAAATGGAACAACAGGATTGGCTAAATACAAATAATTATATGTCTCAGGGCTTATACCACCATCAGTTAGTAAATCATATAGAAAACTCTTTACTTTACTAATGATCATATCAACAAAAACTTTGTGAACCAGAGTAAAAATTTAAATATCAGATAAAACATCACTCATCCAGCTAACATACTGGGTGTTACTCATCGTCCCACCTTTATCTGCAGGTTTGATAATTATATCATTAGTACATAAAGATAATAATGCATTTTGTTCTTAGGTTCATAGGTGTGTACTAGGCTAATGGCCCTGGAGCCTTTACAAGCCTAGCCCATAGGATTACCCTGGCATTGTACCACCCGACCTTAGTTCCCAGTGCCTCTGTTGAGTAAAGCTACTGGAGTGATCCCCAGGGTGAATTTTCTATTTCCCATCCACTCATCAAGATTTCTCTTGAAGAGGGCCAGTGAGGTGCTCTGTTTGATATGTATGGGAAGTCTATTCCATAGCATGGGCAGTCTCTGGGTTATGAACCTGTCCCTCCAGCATGTTCTCTTGATTGTGGAAATGAGGTAGAGGTCTCTGAACCATGTGGTGTGGAGGGATTGGGATTTCTTTAGATGTAGCATTTCTAACAGAGCTGGGTCAGACATGGCTTTGTAAATTAAGCAGAGATCGCCTCTCAGTAGGTGATATGAGACAGAGAATAGTTGGAGTTGTTTGAGTCTGTCCATATAGGACAAGTGTTTAAGGCCTAGGATCCTCTTTGTGAGATACTTTTGCGGCCTCTCCAGTTGTTGCAGGTGTCTAGTGAGGTACATGCCAAATGGGGCATTGTACTTGATGATTGGCCTAATGAGGGAAGAATAGAGGGAGACAATGACCTATTTCTTCCTGGATGCAAAGCTCTTAGTAATGAGATGTGCCACATAGAAGACTTTCTGACCACAGTGGCAATGTGGTGGTCAAAAGAGAGGTTGCTGTCAACTATGTGCCCAGATTTCTTATAATGCCTTCTGTGTTCAGTGGACTACCATTGATGTGGTAATTCATGGGAACCAGGATTTTCCCAAAGGGATGATGACACATTTTTTGGCATTGAGCTTAAGGCCATGGTTCTGACAGGTTCCTATCAGATACTCGAACTTCTAAAAGTTCAAACCTCATATGATCGAGACCATAAGTTCGAATTTGCAGAAGTTTGAGTGTTTCAATGGAAATGTCCATAAGGGGAGGTTTCTGTTTTGTTCAATGTGGTGCAATCTCGGAGTTGGTATATTTAAGTAGTGGGGGGTGTGGGGGGTGCAGGAGGGCTCCCCCCCAGCTTACAACAGTTTATTTTGTTTTATTTTCTTTTTTTGCTTTTTATCCATAGTCGAAGTTTTTTAACTTCAAACAGGATGGTTTGAACATTCCATGTTTGAAGTTATTAAACTTTGACTATGTGATATAGACCTGGTTCTGACACCAGTCATTAGTCTCAGTGAGGCCTTTCTGTAGGATGTCAAAATCAGAGTTAATAATAGCTCCCAACTTGCAATCATCTGTGAACTTTGTCAGCCAGAGTCCCTTTGTGTTGGCCTGGACTTCAGAGAAGTAGATACCAAACAGGAGAGGACCCAGGACCGAACCCTGTGGGACTCCACTCATGACTGGTCAGCAGTCTGACTTGGAGTCAGCTACTTTCACACTGTGGGTTCTATCTGTGAGCCAGTTTGCAACCCACCTAGTGATATAGGAGATGATGCCTAGCTTAGTGAGTTTTTCTATGATTCCTGAGTGGGGAATGGTACCAAAGGCCTTGGCCATATCAAGGTAGGCTGTATGAACCACCATGCCTTCATCCACAGCTCTCATGACTAACTCAAAGAAGTCGATCAGGTTAAGCAGACATGATCTACCCTTCACAAAACCAAACTGTGTGGGATCCAGAGTTTGGAGATTCCCTATATCCTTTATTATTAGGTCCATGATGATGCATTCCATGGCTTTGCATATCAGACTCATCAGGCTAATGGGGCAATAGTTCCCAGGGTCTGTAATTGCTCCTCCTTTGTGGAGAGGGATGATTGTAGCACTGTGCCATTCAGTAGGGACAAAGCCTGAGGTGAGGCTGTGGTTGAACAGGGCACACAGGTGAGGTGCCAGTTCACTCTGTAGTTTATGTAGAACACAGCCAGGGATATTGTTAGGTCCCATAGAAGCTGTATTCTTGGCCTTGGACAGTGCTGTTTTAACCTGTGCAGCAGTAATACTGGGTGCCTGGCAATCTACTTGTATTGTAATTGGTCCTTTGGGGAGGAGAGAGGGGTAAAGTTGGCACTGAATCTGTCGGCCAGTATTTTGGCAATATCTGTTGGTTCGGTATAGGAGGTACCATTGTACAGTATCTCAGAGCAAATCTGGATATTGCCGTGGAGATTCTTTACATAACTATAGAAGGCCTTGTGGTTGTCTTTACTATCTGCTGCAATCCTGTTTTCATAGCTAGCTTTAGAGGATTTGATGATGGATCTCAACTTTTTGTTGAGGCTGATAAGGAAGTTTTTCCAGTCTTGGGACTTCACCTTATTCTTCATCAGTTTCCTCCTTCTGTTGTAGAGTTTGTTTATGGCAGGGGACCAACAGATTGGTTTCCTTATTTTGGAGGAGAGCGTCTTGGTTCTATTGGGTATGGCGAGATCCATGCATTTGTGCATGTGTTCGTACAGTGCATTGGTGTATGATTTGGCAGTCATGCAACTATTCTTCATTTGCATGGGTGCCGTGAAGTGAGCAACTTCTGTTTTTAGGAGCCCAAAGTTAGCATTGGAGAAGTTTTTCATGGTGGTTACCTTTGCAGGGGTGGGGAGTGAGGGGGTGGGAGGGATGTGTATTTCCAAGGTGATTAGTTTGTAGTCGGATCTATCCAGGGAGGACCTGACTATTGGTGTAGAGCAATGGTCCCCCATGTTAGTAATGACCAGGTCAAGGATGTTGCTACCTCTAGTGGGGGTAAGAACAAGCTGGTCCAGGGCATTGGAATTAATGAATTCCAGAAAATGTTGGGCAAGTGTATTGGTACATGAGTAGATTTCCAAGTTAATGGAGGGGTAGTTGAATTCTCCAAGTATGAAAGTGTTAGGCTGGACCCTAATATTTTCCAGGGTTATTAGGAATGTGGAATGTGAGTCTTGGAACATGGTTGGAGATGTATAGCAGGCTACGACCTGAATCACTGTCTTATCCAATGTTAGCTGCACCTGAAGTATCTCTGATGCGTTATGTTGGGCTACCAGTCTGGAGGTGTGCGCATCCTTTATGAATATGGAAGCACCACCACCTTTGGAGCTTCAGGCCAAGTTCTGGGGCCAAAAGGTGTGGAATGAGTTATAGCCTGGTAGTGCAGGCGTGCTTTCTGCTGCTTTAAACCAGTTCTCTGTTACAGCATAAATGTCTATGTTCTCCATTTTGAGGAGTGCTTTGAGCGAGTGCATTTTGAGATTTAGACTTCTATCATTGAGCAGCATAACCCTGAGATTGCATTTGTTTGTAGCTGCTACAGTGGTAATTTGGTCTTTGGAACACCACCTAAAATGGCACTATAGGGATGGCAAGAGCCTTGGCCAGTATCCGGAAGCCCAGGGATGGCAGATGCAGGCCATCTCTGGCAAAGCATCGAGGTCTGTCAAATATTGTAATCCCAGGCAGACAGATACTGGATCCCCTTAGAATGACACCAGAAACTTAGCCAATTGTTGAAATCAATCATTTTCTGCTTGTACTGTGGTATCATTCTGGGTGATAGTAGGATGCTGCTCAGGGTTAGGGTCATACCCACCTGGACTACGTTTTTACTAAGATTAAAAAACCTGGTTCCTCTCTGTTTCTACCAATTATTTATCCCACTCTTTCATTTTTGTTTTGTATCATGCTAAACATTTACTATAAATGTAGGTCTTGAAAGAACCCCAAATCATGATTTTATTTACTTCTGAATTATTAATTTATAAAAATAGCCAAGGTTTAAATTATTTTAATTTAGTAATGTAAGCAGGAATTCTACTCATTTATGGTATTTTTTATAACAAAATCTGTTTCACATTTCATTATAAGATCATTGAGATCTGAGAAAGGACAAAAAAATTATACTAAAGTTTAGTACTTTTGAGAGAATATCCTGTGACATTAAGAGCCTGTCTACCCAAGTTTAGTGTCATGACTAAAATAATAGCATGTAAATTTTAAATGGGTCTTTTAGGTTAAGGGTTTCTATCCAGTTTTAAGATCCTTATCTGTAGAAGTTTATCTTAGTTTTCAGGTAGCACTAGAATTTAAATTATTAAATAGGCAATTAATCTCACCACCAATTATTAAATTACATTTGGCATTACTGAGTTCAATGTATACATTTATTTTGCTAATTTTACTCCCATACACGGAAATCAGTAAAAATCAGCTAAGGTCCATAATCTGTTGGTATATCTCATTATTTATTATTTATTATTTACTGACATTTGTTGACCGGGAAAGTCCAGAGAAAAGCTCCGCAGTATATTAAAAAGTATTACAAAGTATTCTAAAAACATAGTAAACAAGGATACACGCATAAAAACAGAGATAAGCACTACAGTACAGTACTAAGTTACATTACTATTCTTTTGCATCACAGCAAAACATAAAAACATTAAGCAATGATACATACACGTAAGCAGAGATTTCCAAAGAAGTATAATACATAGTTTAAATTACTAAATCTAAGAGCATTACACTGAATTGTTAAGAAGTTGTATGTATAGCTTAGTGTGGATATCCAATATTACCATATGTGGTGTGTATTTGAAACAACTGCTTAATAAGCACAAGGTTAAATATGTTTAGACTCTATCATTATAACCTTTCTTAATAGGAATTAGTTAAGGGATGGTATTAAGGGGGCTTGTTTGACAAAGGCAGGAGGCATTGTTTAGGCAATGCAATTTTAATGCTGATTTAAAAGTTTTAGTACTATCGTTCTGAGTTATATATGAGGGTAAGTCATTCCAATATTTAGCAATACTATGGGAGTACAGACAATAATCCTTCTTGATCTTCAAATCTATATATAATCTGAGGTGTTGTTATATTATTTCGTCTTCACATCATAGATACACTTTTTCTTATTTTGCTTTCAAAAGTAGATTGATCTAGTATATGTTTGCTTGGGTTCCAGATATTTTTATCTGAATAATATATGTATTTGAAAAAATATGAGTTGTGTCTTATTAGTATCAAGTTATTTAGCAGGTTTCCTCTTTTTTGAATTATTTGATCAATTAATGTTTAAAGAAAACAAAGTTAACCCCATGGTAGAGAATTAAAATTTCCATAAAGGAAAAATATTGCCAAATGTATAAACCATTAGCTAGAAAGACAACTCAGCTCTTACAAATTGACTGATGTACTTTAAAAGACACTGCTGGCATGTGAAAAGATCTAAAATAAGGATTATATTTAGAAAGATCTACTTTTAGCTATATACAATGAATTAATGAAGTCCTAGCCTAGAAGTAAATTAACCTGCTACACTAACCCACTCTCCCAAAAACTATACCTAAAGCCTGAAAAATAAGTTGACAAACAAGAATATAAAAGCTCTGCAGTAAATAAATTATTAATCTGGAGAACAGAATATAAATTTTACAGGCCTAAAAGATTGATATAAAATAAATTTATCAATGACTAATCTTTGTTAAACTTCCATTCTTTAACTCTCTCTTTCTTATACCTTCCTTAGTTTTCTCTTCTCGTTTTTCTATTCTATTCTATTTTCTTTCTCTCTTTTATATTGTAATCCTTCTGCCTATTTTCTTTTCTCTCTTGTTTCTCAATCTCATCCTTCTGATAATATATATTATTATTCATAGAGATAAAATAAGTAACATAAGTCTACTCTGTTAGTGTGACAGGCTTTTAAGCATTAGAGTAACAGATTTGAATAGTATATAATCAAACTTTGACCTTATAATCTTTCAAGTATTTAAATATTGCTTAACTGCAATAGCTTGAAAGATTAATAGTCTTTCATATAGAAAATTACATTTAAATTATGTATATATTATTTCTAAAAGGTATATTTTAATAACATAACTATATATATTTTTTAAATTATGTTATTTAATAAACAAATACATATCATTAATGAAAATGTTTATGTGAAATTTCTTTCAATTGCTCGAAATAATGAAATACATTTATTTTATAGTTAATGAAAACTATCGACTATAACACGAGCAGTGGTATTTCTTGAAGAAGGGTACAGGTTTGGCTAACAATGTCTATTAATGTCAGTCAAGTATCACAAATATTGAACCCAAATCTAAGGTATGATCTATATCAGACAACTCATATTGTAGAATGAGTCATTTCATGTTTATGACTCCCAGTGCAATTTAGGAATCTTTTCATGCAGCAATAATTCCATAAAAGAACATCAAACATATGACAGAATTGAATTAATTTCTCTTGCACAAAGCAGATGGTCTCATTTACATCAGCATTCAAACTGCAGAGAAGAGCCAGGATCATACAGAAAACATACTTCACGAGTCTCAATCCCAAAGCTACATTCTACAGTTCATTGTATATGTCTTCACTGAGGAAGGTTTTATATATATTTTTTTTACTTTTACCAGAAGTTCTATACAGTTTTAACAGCATTATGAAATCATACAAAACATATTGATTTACAATTTTTGTTCTTCACATTTTTTATGCTTATCAGAAGACTTAACCTTTCTTTTTGACAGCATATTCTAAGAATAGCTATTGCAAGCATTTCATTGCTAATTGTTCATAATATTTAACTACAGTATGTTAATAGTTAGTGTTAAATATTATGATAGACTAGTAATAACTTCTCTCTTCTTTTTTTAAACAAGCAAATTATGCTTATAACCAAGTAAAGTTAGTGGTTCATATTTCATCAGCAAATCATATAATGTATTTTGAATTGTTCTAAATTATGTATTAAAGTGTAATGCACTTAAAACTTTAATAGGCACTGAATCATATATTAGGTCATTCTTACAATGAGCTGCTGGTACATTCATTACTTTATATCTTTAGTCTGTGAATAAAGGATTTCATTTCCTGCCACTTCAGTTTCTTTATGCAGTGCTAAGACTGATAATGTCTTATAATAATCATATAATATGTGCACTTTATTACTTTTGTACTGACAGTCCTCTGAGTAACTGCTTGAATACAAATGAAAACATCATAAGCAATATCTTTATCTCATGTGACCAACGTTCCTAACTTACACCTCACATTTTCTCAAGTCTATCATTTAAAAATGTGATTAAACATTCAGTTACATAGTAAAATAAAAAAAATGTAGAATGTTTCATCTGTATAGGGGTTCCATTTCTGATATATTAAGTTAACATATATTTCTAGTTCTTCGCAAGAAAGAAGTGACTATATTAGCTCCATTTTCTCCTGAAGTATTGATAGGACAAGAAATATAAAGGAAGAGGTGTGGAGACCAGTTTTAAAGTAGAGTACAGAATGATTATACATTAGTAAGTTAGTAGGAAGCCATCATCATGCATGGAAGGAAGCTATATCACTCTCACATATATAAGAACAAGTCTATATCGGAAGCTGCATTCAAGTATTCTCAGGTCTGTGAGCATTCTGTAGCATTTCTGGTGATACTTACTTTTAGTGATTTTCTTCATCATCATCAGCAGCAGCAGCAGCCCCCTTTCTCTCATTTCCTACATGGAGACGGGGAATCGTGGTGACTGCCACCATCTCTCTCAATTCAATGCCACACTCCTGCCTTCTTTGACAATCATGCCTGTCGCAGATCTTTCACACAACCCATCCACCTGTTTGCTGGATGCCCTCATTTCTTCTTACCTTATTCCTGTCTGTCCCAAATCTTTTATACCAGATTGTCTTCTGCTTTTCTGCACGTGTCCAAACCACTGTAGTCTGTTTTCTTTGATCTTTTCTGTAATTGGAGCTACTTTGGCTTCTGATCTTATATCATCATTTCTTCGTCTGTCCCACATAGTGCATCCTACCACCCTTCTCAGTCACTTCATTTCTATTACCTTTAGCTTGTTCATCTGCTCTGCCTTAGCTGCCAAAGTTTCTGTACCATACAATAGTACTAGTCATACCACTGCCTTGTACACCTTACTTTTCAGCTTCTTTGGCATTCTTCTGTCATATACTACACCTGAGAATCTATGCCAATTGGCTGCAGCCCCTCTGATTCTAGCTTTGACCTCTTTTATTTCAGACTAACCTTCTCCTCAAACACCCCTCCCAGATACTTGAAGCTATTTACCTGTTCCACTATCTTCTTGTCTATCTCAATTGTCAGTTTCTTCTGATTTTCCCAATTTGCTGCCATTACCACTGTCTTATCTGTTCTTAGTTTCATCCCATGTGCCTTCAGTTTTGCATTCCATTGCTCTATACTTTGCTGGAGTTCTTGCTCAGAGTCTACCTGTAATGTCACATCATCTGCATACAGCAACTTTGTTCATCTGTCCATCCAACCTGTTTGCTAATGTAGTCCATCACCAGTATAAACAGCAGTGGGCTCAGAGCTGAACCCTGGTGTACACCCACTCCCACTGGTAACCCCTCTGTGAGGCCAAACACTGTTGGTACTTGAGTCATTGGGTCTTTATACTTAGCCTGCACTAATTCTACCAATGTTTCTGGGACTTCGAATCACCACAGTACTGCCCAGATCAGCTTTCTTGGGACCTTGTCATATGCTTTCTCCACGTCTAGGAATGCACAGTTTGACTCTTTCTTCATCTCTACCTTCTTCTCAACTATCTGTCTCACTGGTCAGTTGTGCTGCATCCTAATCTGAATCTGAACTGTTCAGCTCCCATCTTACATTCTACTACTCTGCGTATCCATTTATCAATCACCCTCTACAGAACTTTCATGCAATGTGGTAGAAGTTTGATGGCTCTGTACTGCCCACAGTTGTGGATGTCCCCTTTGTTCTTGTACATCGGCATGAGTGTGCTTATTCTCCAGTCATCTGGGATACGCCTTTCTCTCCACACTGCTATTATTACCCTCAAGAGCCATTTCTCCCCTATCTCACTCAGCATCTTTATCATATCTGCTGTGACCTCATCTGAGCCTTCTACTTTCCCTGAATTCATTTTCCTAAGTGATATTATTACTACTTCTAGGGTGGGCTCTGCTACTTCTCTCACCATAGATTGTTTCTGGGGCAATACAGCTTCTGTAGGGTTTTCTTCACTCAGAAGCTGCTGGAAATACTCCTTCCATCTGCTTTGGACTGGTGAGCAGGTTGTTGCTGGCTTCCCTTATGAAGGGTATATGGCTATCTTCTTTATCTTCTGTCTTTACCTTGCAACCTGATATAGTTTCTTTGTGCCACTTAATGAGTCACTTTCCAGAAGTTGGTAGGGTGCCTATGATGCCCTATTATTTGCTATTAGAACTCCTTTCTTAGCTTGTTTGTTAGCCAACCAGTATTCCTTCCTAGCTTGGTTGGTCTTTTCTATCTCCCACTTTTCCTACACTCCTTCTTTCTTTTGATGACTTCCTGGACTTCTGCATTCCACTACCAGCTTTCATTATATACCTTATTTCCATACCTGACTCAGCCACATATCTGTCCTGTAATCCTCACACATGCTGTTTTGAGCCATTGCCATTCTTCTTCATCTCCACCTATTTCCTCCTCTTCTTAGGGTGTTAGAGCCCTGAGTAATTCATTGAACTGTTGCATTTTCTCTACAGTCAACTTTCAGGTCTTCAGCCTGGTCTCTGTTGACTTTAGAGCCTTCTCTGACCACTGCTTGCAGCTGATTGTGGCAACCAG
This sequence comes from Protopterus annectens, assembly GCF_019279795.1. NCBI lineage: Eukaryota > Metazoa > Chordata > Ceratodontiformes > Protopteridae > Protopterus > Protopterus annectens. The sequence goes on from NC_056746.1 coordinate 1,260,443,224, forward strand.
TGTTTATGCTGTAGGCTGACTGTTTCATTGGGGATAATTTTGCAATCATTGATTCTAACCCAGTGCCTTTTCCTAACTAGGATGAAGTCTACTTGAGTTGCATATTGGCCACTCTTGTATGTGATCTTGTGACTGTCACTCTTTATGAACCATGTGTTGGCTACTATCAAATCATTTATTATAGACAGAAGTCTAGTAAGGTTTCTCCTTCTTTATTCCAGTTGCCCCACCCATGTGGACCCAGGTAGTCCCCGTATCCTGTTCTCTCTGTCCCGATATGAGCATTCAAGTCACCCATTATCAACACCAAATCATGTTGTTCTACTTTATCTAGTAGGTCCTGCAACTTCTGTCTGAATGCACTCTTTTCCTCACTATCACAACCCAGCTGTGGGGCATAGGCTGAAATTATGAATACTGTCTAATCATTACACTGAAGTCTGACTGCCATGAGTCTGTCACTAATTCAGTTGATACCCCTCAATGCCTCCTGAAGCCTCTCTCTCACAACAATTCTCAAGTGTCTTTGCTGCACTGCCCTTCCATCTTGTCTCTTGGATACTGTGGGAAGAAATATCCAGGGAATTGTTATGGCTAGGCTTGTATAGGCCCTAGGGCCGATAGCCTAGTACCAACCTATGAACCTATACCTAGGATATCCAACCTCCTCTGTATCATCATGTCAATGCACATTAAGTGCAGCATTTAATGTGTTCAATATCTTTTAAGAGTTTTCAAATACTGTATTTTAGTTCAGTGAAAGTTTATTTTCTTATATAAAAGAAGCCTTTCTTCTTTTTTTCTTTTTAATGTTAGTAAGTTAAATAATAGAGGTGCTTTGCACATGCAGACATTATATTTGTCTGTTAACAAGCCATGAAAGAAAATCCAGTACAGACCTTCTGTAAAATCACCTGTATACAATACATTTTCCATAATCTATTAATCTGGGAAATACTAATATGTTACTAATTAATTAATTTATTGATAATACTGAGTAAATGCGCTCAAGCTATCTTCTTTTAATTTTTTTTATTGAACATTTCACCTAATGTATGGAAACAGTAGCATTCTAAGAAATCTGTATTGACAGAGGTAATAGCCCGTGTTGAAATAATTGTAATAAAACTCTCTATAATCAATCTATGATCTAGAATGAAAATATTTGGGTTTCAATTTCACAATGTTAAATGCATTTGTAAGGAACAATGAATATTCTACCAACTTTTTGTTAGCTTGTTAGACTAAAACTAGAATGGAAGAAAACCAAGTGAAAGATTACCTTTATGAAATGATATTTATCAGACTATTTTCCTGTGCAAATCTTAGGCTGAAGTTTAAATAGCGGAGTAATCCCATTTACATCTTTAGAGTTGTTGTTTACTGAATAAGCCTGGAGCAAATTCAATAAGGTGCTTACTTGAATACTTCTTTTTTATGAGAGCTTCTGGAAGATTTTGGTAAAGGAGCTGTAAATTGTTCACTTTTTGCTTTTTCTTTCTAACATCAGTCCAAGTTGCTTTTTATGAAGAGCTCTTCAAGGTGGAACTTGCCCATTTCATGTCTTTAGTGACATTGTTATTTTTTTTACAAAAAAATACTTCTTTGATGTTATTAAAAGTTCTAATGTCATTCAATAAATGAATTTTTATTGTTGCTGGAAAGGCTATTTGTACTTTTACATTATTTTAAGTAATTTTACTAGTGGTCACATTTTGTCCTCAGTTTTAGTTGAATAGTTGTTCTCAAATCCTATATTGTACCGGTCATATTTTAAGGGATCTTTTTTGCCCAAACTGTTTTTAATACAAGTTTTTTTTAGAAAGGAGAGACATTTCATTACTATAGACCTTTGTGGTGAAGAATTACTAGGTGATGGCTTTTCTATAGCCAAATGAGCCCTTTCATTTCCATAAGAAAAACACCCCTGGAGATTTACAAATTTTGGAATCCAGGAGGATAAAAATAATTATATCTTCTCCTTCAGTTTTTTCAGTAGAGCAAAGATTCTGATGTTATATCTCCTCTCTCCTCTCTCTATTCTCAAGGTCATCTAGTTTGTTCTGTAAGCAATTATTTTTTAGAATAAAACATGTTTGAATTTCTTCTTTCTTACGTCTTCCCTCAATATCAGTTTGAGCAGTCTCAATGTCTATAATTTCAGTTTGTTGTTGTAACATTTCCTTCAAGATATTTGTTTACGCAAGACTGTTTTCCTTTGAATTATCCAGATTCTTCTGATATATATCCATTTTTAGGAAAACTCCTGAAGCATGGACATTACCTTTTGTAAGCTGTTTTTAGTGAAGAGTCTGTGTGGGCATACTTTGAATTGAAAACATAAATCTACTCAAGCGTAATCAGTAAGTGCATGGCCAAACTATAGAATTCAAAAAATGAAAAAGGCCAGCACACTATCTTAGTGAAAACAGTTTTTTATTATATATTCACATACCAGTTTCAGCTGTATAAGCCTTCATCAGTGTCCTGACACTGGACACTGGACACACTGTTTCTGAATAGTGATACTGATCCACCTTACTCACAAATCCTAACCGTAAACCTGTCCCGTCTCCTAACCCCAGACCTACACATTACCTTATACAAAACTCTCTCCTTAGCAGTACCATTACAAAAGGCACTGACACACATTTTCTATACACCACACACACACACACACACACACACACACACACACACACACACACACACACACACACACACACACACACACACACACACACACACACACACACACACACACACACACACACACACACACACACACACACACACACACACACACACATATCACATCACTGAAACTATCCCCATACCTAGCCCATACTCTAATCCAAACCAGCAAGCACTCATGCACACACATTCACACCAATGCTAAGACTTACAGTATACACTAAAGTTTCAGCATTAAAGAACACAGCCACTTTCTGTAACCCAAAGCACATGCCCTAGACAAAATGGAACACTCAACATTACTCAATTCGGCAAACCCTGCACTTGCAAACACTGTTTTCGGTAAAAAAAAACATAGTAGTACACTCTGTCAACAAAATCAAAATTTGACAGAATGAACTGCAACCACTATGGTATCTCGATGTATCTATCTATCTATCTATCTATCTATCTATCTATCTATCTATCTATCTATCTATCTATCTGTCTAATCTGTCTATCTGTCATCAAAAGGTGACAAATTTTTGTTGATACACATTGCATTGACCTGATTGGCAGCTGCATTTCATTGTGGTGCACATTATCAGACCAAAAAGAGATTGCAAATGTAAACTATATGGTTTGCACTTATTATCCAAACACAAACATGGTACCCATCCCAAACAACATTCTGCAGCATATAGTGCATCCTATATAAATGTACAGCACTTTATGCTTAATCTACAATAAAAAAGTCATGTCTCTGTCTACTGAACTACTACAAGTGCATACCCTGAGCAAACATCCTGTCAAGAGCCCATGACTAAGGACTATATTATAGATTAAAATGCAAGGTAGGTCTTGCATAAAAAAAAATAAATTGTCATGCAGTCAGACATTGCTCCTTGTTTCTTACTGCAGTAATTCAAAGGACATGTTTTTTACCCCATACATGGAGAACGCTACCCCCCACAGCCCCTAAAGTATAGAGACTAACTCTCCAGAAATGCAACTGCAACCAAAGTAAATTGCTTACATTTATATTACAGTCAAGAATGTGTACAGTGACTATAAACATCTAACAATGAATTCAGCTGAAGACAAATTGTGTAGCAAAGTCTGCACTCAGCAAACATGTTTCGCAATGACCTGAACTGCAACCGTGTGTGTGTGTGTGTGTGTGTGTGTGTGTGTGTGTGTGTGTGTGTGTGTGTGTGTGTGTATACATATGTATACACATGCCGATGTTTGTCTCTTTCAAATGGCACACTCTACAATATTTCATGACAAATTAAGTTTCAAAAAAAGCTTTTAAGGCTGTAGACCAGTGAAAGACCTATGCTAAGTCACAATATGTTGTTGTTTAATTGTCCTGAACTGTAACACATTTAAGATACTGTCACAACTCACAATGTAATAACTATTGCATATTATAGAACTGGATTATTTTTTTTGGAAGTTATTCAACACAAGAGTATTCCAGAAGGAGGAGCTGTAAGTATAAACATTTTTTTTTTTTTAATTTAAGAAACATGTTGCTTCACAGACTGTGATGATATATTAAACTGGTATGCCAGAGACAACAGATGCAGCTGTATTTTCAAAGCAGAACATTTTTTAATTTCCCTGTATGTCAATATTTTGTGAATTAATGCACTATTAATGGCAGTTTAGCTGCATTTGCTTAGCAATTAAGCTTTTTCTTCCTTTCCATACTGAAGAAAATGACAGACGATGCTGCATTGGAAACAATGTTATACGATCATACGTAAGTACTAGGCTAGCTGCCCTTGAGGGCCATTTAAAGCTTAACCAGTTTCACTTTTTTGCTCAAAATAACCTATCCCATTTGGTTATAGAGTGGCCTTACTCATCCCAGGGTCAATAATTCTATATTACCTCTAATGAGAATAACTAGGATCGCACCATAGATAATCTGAGGGGACCCATGCATGGGATAAAGCATTTAGGAGTTGCCTCTGTCCATTAGTAGTACAGGGGGCAGTCCTGGGGTAAATCTTCTGTTTACCACCCATAAATCCAAGTTGCACTTGAATGTGGACAGGAATGAACTTTGTTTTATGTGGATGGAAACTCTGTTCCAGAGCAGTAGTGTCCTCTGCAAGACAGACCTGTCCATCCAAACCATTCTGTTGATGTTGCAGAAGATTCCTAGACCGAGTATTTTTTATGCTATTTGACTTGCTGGTGTGTAATATTATATTTACATTTATACTTTTATATATATATATATATATATATATATATATATATATATATATATACTTAATATTAGTATTACATTTATACTTGCGGTATGTGCAGTATTTTGTGACAGAACTCTTTGTAAAAGAAACACTGATGGTTTAAAAAGAAACACACACATGACAAATAGTGTTGTCCATATTATTTTACATACTGCATAGCTCTACAGATTTATTTCCTAAACAAATGGATTTAGTTCGTCAAACAGCAGGGATTATTAATCTACCTACTTTCAGTTCCTGTGCCATTAAGTTCTTTACCTTTCATACTATGTCGTGTAAATTGCTTTGAGCTACACAGTGCCTGCAACAAAGCTAATGCATGTCACTGGTAATCAGAATTGAAGTAAGTGAGACCTTTATACTTTTAATGCATCAAAAGAAATCACACTGGAACTACTGCATAAAGGTTTGATTTAACCTTCTGAAGCTAAGCTGTTTGACACTAAATGCTGCAGAAAAGAAATTCAGTGCCAAAGTGCCTAGTATCGTAATGTTAAATTAGGTCTTTAAGCAGCAGTTCCACTACTTTGGTTTCTTTCATAAGCATGCAGTAATCAGAGCGATGTACTAAAGATGGAACAGGATACCTGAAAAGAAAGCATTTGCATTTATTATGAACCAAAACTCTGTTATGTACCAGTATGCTTTGGTTATCTTTATGCCAAGTTTGATCTGTACCAGAGGTAATGATCTCCTGGTGATAGGCAAGGTGTGGATATCTTATTAAGCCATGTGAACGACTCATTAACAGTGCATGACAGAAGAGAACTAGATTCAGGCAGGAAATCAGTATGTTGGAGTAAGTGTGTGTGCATGGGTGAGTGTAGATTGGCACATTATTGCTGCTCTGAGGTATTCAGCCTCCCAGGGGCATGGAGTGTAAGATACCAGACTGTAGAGCTGAAAAATGGAAATGTTCTGTAGGAATCAGAGTAACTGGTAACCTTTTTTTAGGACTTCCTTCTCTGCCAGAGGGAAATCTCGGTAGAATGGCAGTCTAAGAATCATAAACGTTTACAATGAGAGGGAAAATGACCATGTGATGGCTTCCCCCTTGTGGTAAGCCATTTTGAATCCCAGGCCTTTTGTGCACTTAACTTTTTTAAAAATATGACGGTCCCAAAGCACTACTAAAATGATGACAATGGGGAGCAATGGACCACACCAGAGTTTTTGCATAGCTCTCAAAATGTTATAGCAGTTGTGTAACATCTAGGAGCTGTTGCGTATCATCTTTCCAACAGCTCTCAACTTCTATGCTTAATGAATAGGGGTAAAGCTAAAATTAAAGGGCAGAAACCCATTAGTGTTACTCATACCTCTCAAGCAACCTCATTAGAAGGAATGCTCCTCATTTTGAGTCTTAAAAAGTCCACGTTCCTCACTGTTCCACAACTGATGTGCATGTTTCACATTCAGTGTTAAGAATTTTTCTAATTAATGTCACAGACAGCTGAGAGATCTGTCAGCAATAATGAAAAGCATCTTACTTGTATCATATTTAGTGGCAGTGACAGTTTCATGTCATAACGGAGAACACTGGACTTTGTGTTACTACATCACTCGGTATTCTGGATTTATACTTATGCTCGCACCAGTGTTCTCCATTATCACCACCAAAATTAACTCACTCTCTTTTTCTCCATGTTATAAGTAAAATGCGGCAGAGAATGAGTTAACAGGTACATAACAGAATAAAAATGAATCTTTGTCCCTAAAAGCTAGTAAATGTGAAATTCAGCTTGGGAATTAGAATGAAGTATGCATTAATGACTGTAATGACATTTTTCTGGAATGAATCAAAGATCTGAAACATTATTTGAAAAATAGCAATTTTGAAGACTGCACAAACTAAAACTACTAGCTTACAAAACTAGAGGGCTAAATTAGAGGTGCTTAAAGTAGAGTTTACATGCTGGAGAGAGAACTTGACATTTAAAGGTGGTAGAAATTTTAAAATAACAGGTCATAACAGGAGTTAAGAGGTGACAGTACCAACCATTAAAAATGACTCAGAAGACAGAGACTCCTCCATTCAGAAGTCTTAAAGCTTAAACAAATAACCAGAAAAATACAAATATAAGACTAAGACTAACTACCAGAGTAGTTATGATTCTAATAACTGATTACCCCCCAGGCTGTCTCTCTCTCACACATACGCGCGTGTGCGTGCACACACACACACACACACACACACACACACACACACACACACACACACACACACACACACACACAAAACTGCCATACTCTGCCCACTTTATGCACTATCAGACAAAGAAGGCTAAGTGGAGCACACCTGCACTATAGATTGTGGCCTTGCACTGCTCATCCCCTCTCTGTGATATCACAGACTAAACACGTACATACAGACCTAGACCCTGCACAGTCCCTCTGACACTCATATGTGGATGAAGACATAAATACTCATGTCCAGTACCTACATACTTGTCAACTGTGATCTGCCCAAGACCGATGCAAGTTATATTAAACAGTTGTCATCTGCCATACACACACACACACACACACACACACACACACACACACACACACACACACACACACACATGCTCGCACACGCGCCCTCCCAAAAAGCATTAATGTACAGTCAAATAACCACTCACATATTTCCCCCGTGTCTCTCCCACACACACAGACATACATATGCACTTACTAGGAGTATTCGTGTATAGATACTCAAAACACCCACTCACACATTGTCTCTGACACACTCACACACACACACACACACACACACACACACACACACACACACACACACACACACACATGCACTTACTAGGAGCATTCTTGTACAGATACTCAAAACACCCACTCACACATTGTCTCTGTGTGTCTCACACACACACACACACACACACACACAAACACACTTGCACCCACACATGTACATGCACACTCACACTAATGCAACATGCGCGCACACACATACACACAGACACACACAAACACACACAGACACACCAAATATTCATGTACAGACACTCAAAAACCCACTCACACATTGTCCCTGTGTGTCTGTCTCTGTCTCTCTCACACACACACACACATATACACTCACAACAAGCATTTGTGTATAGACACTCAAAAAAACACTCACACTTTGTCCGTGTGTGTCACACACACACACACACACACACACACACACACACACACACACACACACACACACACACACACATGTACATGCACACACACACACTCACAATAATCGTTTGCGTGCAGACACTTAAAAACCCACTCACACACTGTGCCTGTGTCTCACACACACACACACACACACACACACACACACACACACACACACACACACACACAATAATCATTCGTGTACAGACACTTAAAAACCCACTCACACATTGTGCCTGTGTTGCACACACACACAAACACTCATACACTCAATCTCACACACACACACACACACACACACACACACACACACACACACACACACACACACACACACACACTCACACACATATACACTCATACACTCAATCTCACACACACACACACACACACACACACACACACACACACACACACACACACACACACACATGCACACACACGCGCACACACACAATAAACATTAATGTACAGACACTCAAAACCCACACCCACTTTGTCCCTGTGTCTCTCGCGCACGCACACACACATGGACAAACAGTTGCACAATCCTATACACACACTTCAGTTCAGTACTACTTACTTGGATTAGAAATCTGTTAGGGTAATGCTTCCCCACTTGCAAGTGCAGATTCCCTCCTGTGAAGTGGATATGTGCTCAACGTTACTGTACACTAACATGTTCTCTGCACTGTTCTTCAGGGTGACTTGAATAGTTCAAAGTATATGCCTTCTGTGCTATTCAAGAATGCTGAATGAGCACTGCACCAGAGTACTTATGGGCCTCATTAGCATAGCCTCCACCCTCAACTACTGCATTCAAATATAGCTCCAAAGCTCTCATTTAAACAAGTAAACAAAACAAGGTGGAAAGAAAGAAAGATGTCTCACGCATCTTCTTCCCCTTCTCTGGAACAAACTTATTCTCCAAATCAAGCAGTTCACTCATCATCATCATTCTCTTTCGGCTTTTCCCGTTAGGGGTCGCCACAGCGGATCATCTCTTTCCATTTCTTCCTATCCTCTGCATCTTGCTCTGTCACACCAACCGCCTGCATGTCCTCTCTCACCACGTCCATAAACCTTATCTTAGGCCTTCCTCTATTCCTCTTACCTGGCAGCTCCATCCTTAGCATCTTTTTCCCAATATACCCATCATCCCTCCTCAGCACATGTCCAAACCAACGCAATCTCGTCTCTCTTGCTTTGTCTCCAAACTGTCCAACATGAGCTGACCCTCTAATATACCGATTCCTAATCCTATCCATCCTAGTCACACGATTGCAAATCTTAACATCTTTAACTCTGCCACATCCAGCTCTGACTCCTGCCTTTTTGTCAATGCCACTGTCTCCAACCCATATAACATAGCTGGTCTCACTACACTCTTGTAGACCTTCCCTTTCACTCTTACGGATACCGCCTGTCACAAATCACTCCTGACACTCTTCTCCACCCATTCCACCCTGCCTGTACTCTCTTCTTCACCTCTTCCACATTCACCATTACTCTGAACTGTAGATCACAAGTACTTAAACTCGCCCACCTTTACCAACTCTACTCCCTGCATCCTCACCATTCCTCTACCCTCCCTCTCATTTACACACATATATTCTGTCTTAGCCCTGCTGACCCTCATTCCTCTGCTCTCTAGAGCATATCTCCACCTCTCCAGAGTCTCCTCAACCTGATTCCTACTCACTACAGATCACAATGTCATCTGCAAACATCATAGTCTACGGGCCTCCTGTCTGATCTCATCTGTCAACCTGTCCATCACCACTGCAAATAAGAAAGGACTCAGAGCTGATCCTTGATGTAATCCCACCTCCACCTTAAACGGATCTGTCACTCCCACTGCAGTCCTCACCACTGTCACACTACCCTCGCACATATCCTGTACCACTTCTGCCACTCCGACTTCCTCATACAATACCACAACTCTTCTCTAGGCACCCTGTCATATGCTTTCTCCAAGTCTACAAAGACGCAATGCAACTCCTTCTGACCTTCTCTGTATTTCTCCATCAACACTCTCAGAGCAAACATTGCATCTGTAGTGCTCTTTCCTGGCATGAAACCATACTGCTGATCACTAATCATCACCTCCCTTCTTAACCTTGCTTCCACTACTCTTTCCCATAACTTCAAGCTGTGACTAATCAGTTTTATCCTCTGTAGTTACTGCAGCTCTGCACATCACCCTTATTCTTAAAGATAGGTACCAAAACACTTTTTCTCCACTCCTCAGGCATCCTCTGACTTTCCAAAATTTCATTAAACAATCTAGTTAGAAATTCCACTGCCATTTCTCCTAAGCACCTCCATGCTTCCATTGGTATGTCATCTGGGCCAACAGCCTTTCCATTCTTCATCCTCTTCATAGCTGCCCTTACTTCCTCCTTGCTAATCTGTTTCACTTCCTGATTCACTATCCCCACATCATCCAACCTTCTCTCTCTCTCATTCTCTTCATTCATCAGCCTCTCAAAATACTCTTTCCATCTACTCAACACACTCTCCTCTCTTGTGAGTACCTTTCCCTCACTATCCTTTATCACCCTTACATGCTGCACATCTTTCCCAGCTCTGTCCCTCTGTCTAGCTAATCGGTACAGGTCCTTTTCTCCCTCTTTAGTGTCCAATCTCTCGTACAACTCTCCATATGCCCTATCCTTAGCTTTTGCCACCTCTCTTTGCCATGCGCCTCATCTCCTTATACTCATGTCTACTTTCTTCATCTCTTTGACAATCCCACTTCTTCTTCGCCAGCCTCTTCCTCTGTATACTCTCCTGTACTTCCTCATTCCACCACCAGGTCTCCTTGTCCTCCTTCCTCTGTCCAGATGTCACACCAAGCACCTTTCTAGCAGTCACCCTTACTAGTTCTGCTGTAGTTACCCAGCTATTCGGTAACCCTCCACTGCCTCCCAGTGCCTGTCTTAACTCTTCCCTAAACTCCACTTCACAATCACCCTTTTTTGACTTCCACCATTTAATCCTTGGCACAGCTTTCACATTCCTCCTCCTCTTCTTGATCACCAACGCCATTCTACATACCACTAAACTACACTTTCACCTGCCACCACTTTACACTCTCCAATCTCCTTAACACTGGCCCTCCTAGATAGTATATAATCAACTTGCGAGCATCTTCCTCCACTCTTGTACCCTATGCTCCACCCTCTTCTTAATTCACCACAACCATGTCCATCCTTTTCGCAAAATCCACAATCATCTGACCTTCTGCATTCCTCTCCTTAACACCATACCTACCCATCACTTCCTCATCCCCTCTGTTCACTTCACCAACATGCCCATTAAAGTCCTCCAATCACTAGTCTCTCACCCTTGGGTACACTCACCACAACTTCATCCAACTCACTCCAAAATTTCTTTCTTCCATCTCACACCCAACTTGAGGAGCATATGCACTAACAACATTCATCATTACACCATCAATTTCGAGCTTCATAAACATCACTCGTCAGACACTCTTCACGCCTAAAACACTCTTGGCATATTGTTCCTTTAGTATAACCCCTACCCATTTCTCCTGCCATCCACACCATGATAAAACAATTTGAACCCGTTTCCTAAAACCTGGCCTTACTTCCCTTCCATCTGGTCTTGCACACACAATATATCAACCTTCCTTCTCTCCATCATATCAGCTAGCTCTCTTCCTATACCAGTCATACTGCCAACATTCAAAGTTCCTACCCTCACTGCTACACTCCTAACCTTCCTCCTATCTTCCTGCCTTTGGGCACGCCTTTGCCCTCCTCTTCTCCTTCGGCCAACAGTAGCCCAATTTCCGCCAGCACCCTGTTGGCTAACAGTACTGGTGGCGGTCGTTGTTAACCCGGGCCTCGACCGAACCGGTATGCAATTATGAAAAGTTCTCCGCATCAGTAATTTTTGGCAGAAGTTTTATGCCGGATGCCCTTCCTTTAAAAGGGAGCTACATAATTGGATGGGCATTCATAAATTCATCCCTGGTATGACTGGTGTATTCTTCTCATAGAAAACTAAGGTGAGGCCTAATGTGGACACTGGCATTTATTAATGGCCTCCTGACCAAGTAACACTGTATTTTTCTATGTTTATATGAGTCTGTAGATCTTGGCCCTGCTCTCCCTAGCTATAAAACAGCAGAAATACTGCAATTAAGCACAAACACAACAAAAAACACACACTCACACACACACACACACACACACACACACACACACACACACACACACACACACACACACACACACATATTCGACACACACCTCAAAATCAGACCCTGTAAAAAATATCTCTGTTTGCTAACTCGCTCATAGGATCATAGGGTCATAGGAGGTTACTATGCTAATGGCCCTGGGGCCCTTACAAGCCTAGCTAAGAGTTTATCCCCAAAAAGAAACCTCAGTCAGCATTTGTTGCCCCTGTCAGTGTGAGATACAGATGGAACCCCTGGGACAAATTTGTGATTTCCCATCCACTCATCAAGGTTGCGCTTGAAGAGGGTCAGAGAGGTACTCTGTTTGACGTGCATGGGTCAGAGAGGTACTCTGTTTGACGTGCATGGGAAGTCTATTCCAGAGACGGGGCAGCTTCTGGAAGACAAACCTGTCTCTCCAGCAGGTTTTGTTGATGTTGCATATCATATTCAGGTCTTTTGAATGGGTAATGCGTGAGGAGTTAAACTTATAGATATGGAGCATCTCTAGTAGGGCAAGGTCCGAGATTGCCTTGTAGGCGAGACACGGATCACCTCTGAGCAATCTGCATGATACCAAGTAGAGAGATAGTAATTTGAGCCTGTCCACATAGGACAGGTGTTGGAGGCCATGGATTCTCTTTGTGAGGTATTTCTGTGACCTTTTCAGTTAGTGCAGATGTTTGGAGAGGTACATACCAAACGGGAAAAGCCACAGAAATACCTCACAAAGAGAATCCACTGCCTCCAACAATCCCTTTACTTGTGAGATGAACCAAATAAAAGGCTTTTCTGACCATTGCCGCTACATGATGGTGAAATGTGAGATTGTTATCAACCTGAGTACCCAGGTCTCTCACCACAGGTTGTGTGTTTAGGGGGTTGCCGTTGATGTGGCCACGTCAAGGTGAGCTGTATGTACTGACTTTCCCTCATCCAGGGACTTGGTGACAGTCTCAAAGAAGTCAACCTGATTCAACAGGCAAGATCTACCCTTGCTGAATCCAAACTGGGTGGGTGAAGTGCTTGGAGATTGCCTATGTCCTTGTTTATAAGATCCATAATAATATGCTCCATGGCTTTAGAGATCAGACTTGTCAAGCTAATGGGAAGATAGTTTCCAGGGTTAGTAGTGGCACTACCTTTGTGTAAGGGGATGACAATGGCAGTTCTCCACTCTGCTGGAATGAAGCCGGTACTTAGGCTTTGGTTGAATAGGGTGCTCAATAGCAAAGCCAGTTCTTGCTGGAGATGGTGCAGAATACATCCTGGGATACTATCAGGTCCCATGGAAGCTGTGTTCTTTGCCTTGTTTAGGGCCTTTAACACTTGATCTATGGAGATGTGAAGTGCAGGACAAGTATCAGGGATGTTGAAAGGGCCTTTGTGGGGACAGGGGGTGAAGTTTGCACTGAACCTATCTGCTAGCAGGTTGGGTAAGTCAACAGGATCAGTGTAGATGATACTGTTAAGTACTAATTTGGAACAAAGCTGGGCTTTGCCATGGAGGTTCCTGACGTAACTGAAGAAGGCTTTGTGGTTTGTCTTTGTTGTGGAGGCTAGTTTTGATTCATAATTGGCCTTGGAGGTTTTCACTAGTGATCTAATTTGCTTGTTGAGGCTAAGGAGGGAGATTTTCCAATTTGAAATGTGTTCCTTTTTACCCTTGGACAACAGTTTCTTCCTTTTGTTGTAAAGCCTGTTGATAGAGGATGTCTTAATTTTGCCTGACTGAATTATTTTATATATTTTCTGGCATTGTTTTCTGTTTTTCATCTGTCCTGAAACTGTTTTCCCCCCTCCCACCCTATTAATGTGGTGTTGTTATAGTTGGTGGCTTTGCAGTTGCCCGCACTTACTGTAAATTTGATCTGGGACACCCCTCCCAGTCTGGTGTTCACTCTACTTAATACAGAGAGAACATTTCAGAAGGTCAACCCACTTAGGCTCTTAACCTTGATTTTTTTCTTCTGTTCCTCCTTCCTCTCTCCTTGCACTTTACTAAAAACAAAATTGTGCTTTATTTTGCTTTTGCCTCTTCTAAATGTACTCGATTGTATTTATTCTGCTGCATTTATTACTGCTTGGTAGTAGCCTGATTAAACTGTAACTCTTATTCTAAGCCTTTTGGTTTAAGCACTTGGGCTTCAGACCAGTAGTTTTACATTAAGAAGGTTTGTGGTCCGCACTCCTGTGGGAGGAGAGGCTAGATTCTGCCCTTCTGAGCTGGGAATTTCTGGTTAAAGGCTTATTGTGCCTACTTATTTGAACAGTTTCTTTCTGAAATTGGTGCGCCTTGTTTGCTGTAGCATAGACTAGATTCAGGCCTGCTGAATCTATCTTTGTTTGTAGAACTTGAGCACTAATCCAGGCCATCTTTTTTGGAGAAGGTTTGCCTGCAACCTAGTGGCAGGAGTGTGCAATTAGAACTTGTCTGATTGAAGACTGCTGGGACAGGGCTCAGTTTTGAGCTTTTTTACTGGTTAATTGGGTAAATTGTTTAAATCAGTTTGCTCATTTTCTATTGTTATATAAATTGCACTTTATTCATCTGCTTTTACTGTATTTGTGTTTCTTCCTACTTTATTACTTTATTTTGCTTTTGCTCCTTGTTGTTAAACGTACTTAACTGCATTTATTCTGCTGCATTTATTACTGCTTGTTAGTAGCCTGATTAAATTGTAACTGTTATTCAAAGCCTTTGGTTGAAGCACTTGGGCCGGAGACCAGCTGTTTTACATTAAGAAGGTTTGTGGTCTGCAATGTTGTGGCAGAACAGGTAGCTTACATCCTTCTAAGTTGGGAGGTGCTGATTAAAGGCTTAGTGTCTGTTATTCTAAAAGTTATTAGTTCTGGTTTAAACACTTGGCCCTTGGGCCACTTATTTTACATTAAGAAGGTGTGATCTGCACACTGGCTATGTTTGTATAACTTGAGCACTAATCCAGACCATCTTTTTTTGGAGAAGGTTCCCCTGCACCCTAGTGGCAGGAGTGTGCAGTTAGAACTTGTCTGATTGAAGACTACTGGAACGGGGTTCAGTTTTTAGCTTTTTATTGATTAATTCAGGTGTTCCCAAAGTGTGTGCCACAGCACCCTGGGTAGCCGCGGGTTCCTCACAGGGGCGCTGCGAACTAATAAGCTTAGCGGCCACAAAATAAAAAGAACATGGTTAGGAAGTAAGGTCAGTCAGCCTCATATTCTCCCACAATACTTCTATGAGTATAATTTTCTCAACTCTGCATTTTAAAAGTACAGCGAGGAACATCTTCATATACAAATAATAGTGCTCCCACCCTGAAGGAGAAATAAAAACTTCGTAAGATAGGTTAACCACTTGCATGTTGCTGTTTGTTGACATTTTTCTTAGAAAGGCATGTAGGGTTTTTCTGTCTATTGGTTGATACGTGCATTAGTTTTAAGGTTGTTATGAGAGGGCGATAACCTGGACTGGGGGTGGGCCTAGAGGACTTGATTCGGCTGCAATGGTTGGTTATTTAGTTTGTTTTTAGGTAGGCGGTATTCTGGCTCATTGAGTAAGGAAGTCCATGCCCATGATTAAAACAAATACTACAAGTGCAGTATATGTATTAGAGTGTTAGTAGCAACGGTAGCATTCAGGTTGATGTGTGGGTCTTTTTATTGTGAACCCATCAACCCTATCTGAATCGGAAGAACCTGTGGATTTACTACTGGGGAAATATTTATTTATAAATCATATCTAATTTAGATTTTCTGAGTGTATTTTCTGGGCATTTAGTTTGACTGCAAAATTGTGTGTGTTTGAAGTGATAGCCTTAATTTGTGTGAACAATGTTGACCAAAACCGTTGATCCAGTTTACACACACGTTGGAGGAGATGGTAACAGCAAAACGCAGACAAGTAAATTGATCTGCATATTCTTAAGAATTTAAATGGTATGGGTAGTAATGAGAGTGGGGTAACTAGTGCTGCTGTTTACACTGTCTAGGCCTAGGGAGTTTGTCATGTAATTATTTTATTGTTTCTGCCCACCTGGAAGTTAACAGTTTGTATTTTTGTCTATTTGTAGTTTTAAATGGCAATATTGTGTTGTCTGCAATATGTTTGTTTAATCAAGGTAAAATTATGAAGTTTGCTGTTGAGTAAGATTCCTGGATTAATGTTAGATTGTCTGGATTCTACTAAATGACAAAGGGCATGCTACACGATTCTGTGCTTTTATATGAACTCAATCTAATTATTCGTCAGGACCCGGAGAGAGAACCCGCTTGCAGGTTTTAAAGTGCATCAGTGGCAGTGTTTATGATCATTCAATCGTGCTAGAAGCAAGAGCTTAGCAAGTCCTGGTTGATGGACTGACTGTAATTGTAATAGCTTCTTATTTTCCTAAAGCTTTACATGAGTAGTAGTCTGTGTAAGTGAATGTATTCAGTGATTTCAAAACATAATCATGTCTGCAGTGACAGACTGGATGTATCAGGATTACTTTTTAATTTTATGAAGCAATGAAACTGTCTGTGCAGCTTGTCAATAAATGAAATTCCAAGTGTTGTCTCACTTTGGGGGTGCGGCTTAACAATAACCTACAATCGACAAACACAGACTGTGAGTTGGTCATGCTTCTAATGATCGGAGATATTTTTTTGCAGTGAAAATATGGGCCACTCTTTTCAAAAATGCACCATTTTGTGGTATTTCTTAATATTTTATGGTTCAGCCACCAATGGTTTGGTGTATGATTAGTCTGTATACATTACAGAGTAGCACTCGGCAGCAGTTTCAGACAAAGCTTTCTTGTAGGGCTTTTCTGTCCTTGTAACGTTTATATATGTATTATTTCACCCCCCATATGTCTATGTTTATGTATGTAAACACACACATTGGTATTAATGTGGGTCAGGTTGGTAACGCGGAAGACTGTCTTTCTAGTCAACAGGTATGGCTGAGTGATCCTTTAGGACATATTGATCTGTGGTCAGCTTGTCTCCAGACAAGCCTTTTCTTTTCATGTTGCAGACACTAGGGGCTAACAGAAATCCTGAAGGATGGTCAGCAGTACATTACTAATGAGATCATTTACAGTATGTATATACACACACACACACACACACACACACACACACACACACACACACACACACACACACACACACACACACACTTTTAAATGGTAATGGCTGCACAATGTAACTACTTCAGTTCAGAATGTAATTCTGAATTGGACTTGATCTTTTGAACAATTTTAAACTGTGGGAAAAATAATGTTATTTTTTGTGATCTTAAATATGTGTGTTATTTATTTTTACCTAACTAACACGTTTAATTTAAAAGCAATTATTATATTGCAAAGTATACTTGTTAGAATTTGATGGGGGGGAGCACCTTGGGAAAACCTGAATTCAACAAGGGAGCCGAGAATCGAAAAAGTTTGGGAACCACTGGTTTGATTGGTTCAATTTTTTAAATCAGTTTGCTCATTTGCTACTGTTGTATTATAAAATAAATAAATAAATACACTTCATGCATCGCCGCTTAGCTAGGGTTAAACTATTCCCAGCACCATAAAGTCTGCTCTTCAAATGTTCCATTAGAACTAGCCAGTTTTTTTTTTTAGTTTTAGCACTCAAATCTGTTTCTTTGAGCCAGCACTTGTTCAGAACTTGTTGTAAGCACTAAATAAGCTACAAATTACTACAGCACTCAACTTTCCTCACTTGTCTAGAGGAAAACAGTTTTAAGTACTCAATAAATAAGCACCTATCCAGGCATGTCTAAGGGTCAGCTCCTGGTGTTTTCGCCTGTCTACGTGATGAATCTGGGCATCTTGGGACAATGCAGCAATTGCCTCATGTACACAGACAACCCTCTCCTCCAACCACCCAACAATAAAACCTGTGAGAGATGCACTTATATAGCCAAACTGTAAGCAAAGCTCTCTTCACCCAAGACTGGCCTAGACAGTCAAGAGGAGAAGGTAAACACTTGCACCACTCCACACTCAGCACATAGTCTCTTAAAACCCACACCACCAAAACACACACATAGAAACACAAAACACACACCTACATTCGAGTAGACTCTCAATGAAAATCTGCTCAAGCAACAGAGACCTCCAAAGCAGAAATGCAAGCAACCTCCACCCCCCCAACACCACTCAAATGACACATAGCCCACAAACTCAGTGTGCCACTCAACCACAGCTCATAATGCATAACAACGTACCCAACACTCTAGTCATAGTTGACTCTATAGTCAGGCACACTGATGTTCCACTCACCAGGCAAAACAAAGAGAAAGTTACTGTCAGCTGCCTGTCGGGTGCCAGGATCCCCCACATAATGCATGCACTCAGGTCACTCCACAACAAGTACAAATATGACTCTTGTCATTGTCCATGTTGGTGTGAATGACCTGAAACATACCTCCCTGGACTACATGAAACGAAACATGGAGGAGCTCTCCGATCTTGTAGCCCAGGGAGGTATGACCCTAGCCCTGAGTAGCATCCTGCTATCACCCAGAATGATACTACAGTACAAGGACAAAATGATTGACTTCAACAATTGGCTAAGCTTCTGGTGTCATTCTAAGGGGATCCAGTATCTGTTTGCGTGGGATGACATGATTGTCAAACCAGGATGCTTTGCCAGAGATGTTCTGCACCTTGGAATTCCGAATACTAGCTAAAGCTCTTGCCACCCCTGTAGTGCCTTTTTTAGACAAGATTCAAATGACAAATTCACTACTGAAACAGGTACAAGCAAGCAAAATCTGAGGGTAATGCTACTCAATGCTAGAAGTCTAAACCTCAAAATGCATTAACTCGAGGCACTCCTTAAAATGGAGAACAGCGACATCTGTGCAGTGACAGAGACTTGGCTCAAGGCTCCAGAGAGCACCCCTGCAATACCAGGCTATAATTCATACCACACCTTTCGGCCACCTAACCTGGACTGAAACACTAAAGGCAGAGGCATGTCCATATTCATTAAGGATATCCACACCTCCAGGCTAGTTGCTCAGCATAATGCATCCGAGATTATCCAAGTGCAACTAACTCTGGGCAAGACCGCAATCCAAATTGTAACTTGCTACAGATCCCCCACCATGCCTCAGGATTCCCACTCCTCATTTATTGATACACTGGAAAATATTAGGGTACAACCCAACACCCTAACAATGGGCAATTACTACTACCCAACCATTAACTGCGAAAACTACTCACATACCAACTCTTTTGATCAATGTTTTCCGGAATTCATAAATTCCAACGCCTTGGATCAACTTATCCACACCCCCACCAGGGGCAGCAATATCCTAGATGTGGTCATTACCAAAATGGGCAACTGGTGTTCCATACCAGAGGCCAATTCCTCGTTGGTCAGATCTGACCACAAGCTAATCACCCTAGGCATCCACATCCCGCCCCCACCCTCCATTAGGGAAACCACCGTAAAAAAATTCTCCAAAGCCAACTTCATGCTTCTTAAGACGTAAGTGTCAAACTTCACGACACCCATGCAGACAGACAATAGAGGTACGACTGCTGAATCCTACACAAATGCACTTTATAAGCACTTACACGAGTGCATGGATTGTGCTATCCCTAACAGAACCAAGATGCTATCCTCCAAAAAAGGAAGCCAATCTGGTGGTCCCCTGTCATAAACAAACTGTACAACAGAAGAAAGAAACCGTTGCAAAAAAGAGTAAAATCCCATGATTGGAGGTACTCCCTAGTCAGCCTCAGTAAGAAGCTGCGATCCCTCATAAAATCCTCCAAAGCTAGTTACAAAAACAACATCACCACTGATTCTAAAGACAACCACAAAGCATTCTATAGCTATGTCAAGAATCTCAATGGCAACACTCAGATCTGCTCTGAGTTACAGCACAATGGCACTAAATATATAGAACCAAATGATATTGCCAACATCCTGGCAGATAGGTTCAGTGCTAACTTTACCCCCTCTCACCCCCTAAAGGGCCCATCTCTATACCAGAAGAATGCAATGTTCCTCTAATCAAGACTGCTCCGGTAAAAAACACACTCTCCAAAGCCAAGAACATAGCATCCATGGGACCTGACAACATCCCAGGCTGCTTTCTACATAAACTACAGAATGAACTGGCACCTCACCTAAGCACCATATTCAATCATAGCCTCACCATAGGTTTTGTGCCTACTGAATGGTGCACAGCGATTGTTATCCCACTCCACAAAGGGGGAGCCACCACGGACCCTGGGAACTACTGCCCCATTAGCCTAACTAGCTTGGTCTGCGAGGACATGGACTGTATCATCATGGAACATAAACAAAGACATTGGTAATCTCCAAACTCTGGACCCCAGCCAGTTCAGGTTTGTAAAAGGCAGATCATGTCTTCTAAACCTGACAGACTTCTTTGAAGCAGTCACCAAGGCCGTAGACGAGGGTAAGGTTGTTCACACAGCCTATCTAATCTCGCCAAGGCTTTTGACACCATCCCCCACTCTGGAATTATAAATAAACTCACTAAACTATGTATAAATCCCTATGTCACAAGATGGGTTGCCAACTGGCTCACTGACAGAACCCACAATGTGAAAGTAGCAGACTCCAAATCCGACTTCAGACCAGTGACAAGTGGAGTACTACAGGGTTCAGTCCTGGGTCCTCTCTTGTTTGATGTCTACTTTTATGAAGTACAGGCTAACACAGAAGGTCTTTGGCTAATGAAGTTTGCAGATGACTGAAAACTAGGAGCCATAATCAAAACTCCTAATGATGTGGCCATCCTACAAAAGGGCCTCATTGAGACAGATGCCTGGTGTCAAAGCCATGGCGTCAAGCTCAATGCCAAAAAGTGCATTGTCATCCCCTTTGGTAAAAACTCTGTACCCATGAGCTACCACATAGGTGGTAGTCTACTTAACACCGAAAGTGTGATAAGAGACCTCGGTACACAGGTGAACAGTAATCTCTCCTTTGATAATCACATCACCACAGTAGTCAGGAAATCCTTCTACGTGGCACACCTCATCACAAGGTTTCTCATCCAGGAAAAAAGTGGTAATTGTTCCCCTCTACTCGTCACTCATTAGACCCATTATAGAGTAGAATGCCCCTTTTGGTATATACCTCACAATACATCTACAACAACTGAAAAGGCCGCAGAAATAACTCACAAAGAGGATTACCGGCCTCAAACAGATGCCCTAGCAGACCGTCTCAAAAAACTCCAGCTTTACTCCGTCACATATTGCCTACTCAGAGGCGATCTCTGCCTAACATACAAAGCTATGTCAAACCTAGAGCTGTTGGACATGCTCCACTTAAAGAAATCCCAATCTCTCTAAGCTACATGCTCTAGGGACCTAAACCTTGTCACCACAATAAACAGAACATGCGGGAGGGATAGATTCCTGTCCCAGAGACTTCCCATACTCTGGAATAAACTATCTATATCAAACAAAGCTCCTCAATAGCACTCTTCAAGAAAAATCTTGATGATTGGATGGGAAATAGGAAATTAACCCCGGGGATCACGTCTGTGGCTCTGCTCGACAGAGGCACAGGAAAATAATTTTCTTGGGTGGCAAAAGCCAGGGTACCTTTTTGGCTAGGCTTATATAGACCCTAGGGCCAATAGCCTAGTACCTAACTATGAACCTATGTCCACTAAACAGGCTTGTGTTTCCTTGAGGAGCACGTTTTAGTTCTGTTGGGTATGGCTGAGTCCATGTAGTTGTACAGGTGCTTGTATACTGCATTGGCGTACTGTTCAGCATAGTTGTCTGCATCCTCTGAGTGGGGAAGTGGTATGAAGCTACAAATACCCTCCTTTAGGAGGTTGTAGTCAGCTTTTGAGAACTTTTTTAGCTTGATTACAACTTGGGGGGTTGGGTGGGATAGAAAGTTTGAACAAGACAGTGCGATGATCTGATCTCACCAGGGAAGAACATACTATGGGAGTGGTGCAGTGGTCACCCATGTTGGTGAGAACCAAGTCCAGAATGTTATCTTACCTTGTGGGGGATGAGACAAGCTGGTCTAGTGCATTAGAACTGATGAACTCAAGGAATCATTGAGTGAGTGCATTAGTGCAGGAATAGTTCACCCAGTCTATGGTAGGGTAGTTGAAGTCACCAAGGATCCAGGTGCTAGGGAGTACCTTGACTGAGTCAAGTAGATCCAGGAAAGAGGATTGGATGTCCTGAGTCATGGAGGGGGGTCTATAGCTGGCTATAACTTGGATGGGTGTCTTGCCAACTGTCAGTTACACCTGGAGTAGTTCCAGTATGTCATGCTGGCAGACCAGTCTTGAAACTTGGTCAGCCACAGGCCTTTTGTCTTTGCCTGGGCCTCTAAGAAGTAGATGCCAAACAGTAGGGGCTGAAGATAGAGATTCCACCACCCTTAGTCCTCCTGACCTCATTTTGGGGTCAGAATGTGTGGAATGAGGTATAGCCTGGTAAGGCAGGGGTGCTCTTCACAGCCCTGAACCAGATTTCTGTGATCACACAGACATCGGCATCTTCCAGTGCAAAGATAGCCTCCAGTGAGTACATTTTCAGGTTAAGGCTCCAAGCGTTTAGTAGCATGATTTTCAATTTGTTTTTTGACAGATCTTTTATGTTGGAAGATTTGTCTTTTGGGCATTGCCTAAAAAAGGCATAATGGGAGAGGCGACAGCCTTTGCCAGGATCCAAAATTCCAGTGGTGACAGGTGGACGCCATCTCTAGCAAAGCAACAAGGCCTGTCAACCATGTCATCCCAGGCAAACAGATACTGGATCCCCTTGGAATGATACCAGAAACTAAGCCAGTTGTTGAAGTCAATTATTTTTTGTTGGTATTGTGGTAACATTCTTGGTGAAGGTATGATGCTGTTAAGGGCTAGGGTCATACCTGCCTGGGACACATACTCTGAGAGCTCAATCATGTCTTGCTTCATATAGTCCAGGGAGGTATGTTTCAGGTTATTCACACCAACATGGACAATGATAGAGTCATACTTGTACTTGTTGTGGAGAGACTTAAGTGTGTGTGTGATGTGGCAGATTCTGGCACCAGATAGACAAATGACAGTAACTTTCTTCTTGTCGAGCCTAGTGAGGGGGATATCGGTGTGTCTCACAGCTGAATTGCCAATGACTAGTATGTTTGGTTTATTGTTATGCTTTATGACCTGTGATGGTTTACAGTTTTGCCTTATGGACTGTGTTTGTGACACACTGGTGTATTGTTTGCTATGTGTGATGTGTTTGGTGTTATGTGTGGAATGTTTCTGAGAGTGTTATGGAGGTCTCTGCTGTTTAGGTAAGTTTTTATTGAGGAACTCTGCAATGGTGGATGTGTGTTGTGCTTGGCTATGTGATGTGGGTGGTGTAGTGTTTGTGCTGGCAATCTCCTCTTTGTCAGGAGTACTGACTGTGGCATGAGAGAGCATGGATTCCAGGTTACTGATGTAGATGCATTTCTTGCAAGTAGTAGAATTATGTGCTAGGAGAAAAGGGCTGTCAGCAAACATAAGGCAGTTGCTACACTGTCTCAGTATGCCCATGTCGACCAGGCTGGCAGAAGAAACTGATGAGAATTGTCCAGACATAGTGTTCTGAATACTTGGACTGACTTATGGAGAGAGGGTTTTGATAAGGGTCTGTTCACAAGAGTGTAGACCACAAAAAACTTAAGTGTAAAGTAACTGGCCCGAAGCACAAGTGCTAAAATCAAAACTAAGATGCTCAGAATAACAGATAAATTTAATCAGGCTATAACAAGCAATAATAAATGCAGCAGAATAAAAGCACTTGAACACTTAAGAGCACACAGCAAAAATAAGGTTATAAAGTAGGAAGAACACAATTACAGTAAAGGCAGCTGAATCATCATCTTCTTTCGGCTGTTCCCATTAGGGGTCACCACAGCGGATCATCTGTTTCCATTTCTTCCTGTCCTCTGCATCTTGCTCTGTCACACCAACCACCTGCATGTCCTCTTTCACCACATCCATAAACCTTATCTTAGGCCTTCCTCTTTTCCTGTTACCTGGCAGCTTCATCCTTAGCATCTTTTTCCCAATATACTCAGCATCCCTCCTCAGCATATGTCCAAACCAACATAATCTTGCCTCTCTGGCTTTGTCTCCAAACCTTCCAACCTGGGCTGACCCTCTAATATACTTATTCCTAATCCTGTCCACCCTCGTCATACCCAGTGCAAATCTTAACATCTTTAACTCTGCCACATCCAGCTCAAACTCCTGCCTTTTTGTCAATGCCACTTTCTCCAACCCATATAACATAGCTGGTCTCACTACCCTCTTGTAGACCTTCCCTGTCACTCTTACTGGTACTCGTCTGTCACAAATCACTCCTGATACTCTTCTCCACCCACTCCACCCTGCCTGTACTCTCTTCTTCACCTCTCTTCCACACTCACCATTACTCTGAACTATTGATGCCAAGTATTTAAACTCATCCACCTTCACCACCTCTACTCCTAGCATCCTCACCATTCCTCTATCCTCCCTCTCATTCACACACATATATTCTGTCTTAGTCCTGATAAAGTGTATTTATTTTATTTTGTTTATTTATTTATTTTGAGTGGAGGGGGAGGAAACAGAAGATAGTGCAAGATTAAGAAGCTAAGGGGATTGGCCTTCCTAAATGCTCTCTTTGTACTCAGAAGAATGAGCTGATGAGATGGGACAGGGAAGAGTATCCAAAATCAAAAAAGCAAGTGGGTAGTCCTTCCCAAATGAACTCACTGTACTCAGTTGAGTGAGCAAATGAGATGGGAATGGGAAGAGTGACCAAAATCAAATTTACAGCAGGAGTGGGAAATTCCAAAGCCACCAGCACCAACTTTAAGACTACAACAACACCTGGGTGTGAAGAAGGGGAAAAACAAACAATGCATACAGAATGCAGAGGACAAATATATAAATGCAGTACAGTCCAATTAAGTGCAAAAAAGTATACTTATCAGCTGGTATATCAGATGGTTATAGAATTACACACAAAGCCACTCAAGCATGTTATTTTCTTCTCTGACCTCTGCTCTACAGTTTCCAAGCAATCAAGTGTGTGACTTTTAATTTTATTATCCAACGCTCAGTACAGAAATAATTCATGCAGTAAGTATGAAGTGCTTCAGAGGTTTGCATTTATATGCACTCCTGTTCTGCTCAGAATCTGAGAGTTTATTAATTACCAGTCATAATAATGTTAGAACTTATTAATAACCAATAATATTATTCCGGTGTTTTGACTCCTTGTCTCCATGTCATATATCTGACAGACTCATTTCAATGTCTTTATTTAAGGGATCAGTGTATCCTAGTGGTTCATTCCACTAAGTACTTTACAACAGGAAATGGTCTCCTAGTATACATAGAAATCTGTTTTAATAACATATCTCCACATTTTTAATTTTATCTGATTAAAAGGAAGTTGTCTAAGTGTAGATCAGTAAAAGTAGTGTAATTCATAGGTAAGTACTAAAGTAGGAGTCTGCAATATATTTGCAAACCTAGTTAATAACTAGAGGCCCAAATCAAAATTTGTACCTTGTCTCTGTGAGATAAAGACTTTTAACCATTATACCAACACCTCCACTGAGTTTTTTATGATTTTATACATACACATACAGAGCATAGATAAATATGTATGTACACACTGGAACAAAATATATATTTTATTATTACAATGGACACTGATAAAGGTGTGTTATAAAAATATTTATATGAATTGGTGCATAAGATAATTTGCCAGCACTCAACCCATATCATGTTTACCACCACTTTCCATTGTCAACAGTTTATTAATACTTTACCCCATCATCAATAACTAGGCCTTGTTAGAATTAATTAATAGAAGTTATTAGCTTACTTTTTATTGAGTTAAGTCAGCACAGCCACAAACAATGCAACACTACAAAACAGCAGAAATAAAATTAAATACACACACAGAAAAATCTACAAAAAACCACAACAGAATAGCAACATATCAAAAATAAAATCTACATTAAAATACACAGTCTACACATTTATATGTCAAAATAAAAAACAGAAAATAACATATTAAATAAGCATTCAATTAATAAGAAGTAATAACGATAAAACATATCTAGGGCTGGGTCAGAAAGGGC
Organism: Protopterus annectens; assembly: GCF_019279795.1. Lineage (NCBI taxonomy): Eukaryota > Metazoa > Chordata > Ceratodontiformes > Protopteridae > Protopterus > Protopterus annectens. The sequence goes on from NC_056746.1 coordinate 1,260,469,645, forward strand.
CATCCCAGCGGTAAGCTGTAATGCAGTTGGCTGTTACTGGCAGTGGATCTTTCAAATTCAGAGACAGTCCCACTGCAGTGATCTTACACATCTGTAAGATCACTGCAGTGGGATGTCTTCTTGGCTGAGGCATATGCTAATGAGGTATTCATGGGGAGTGGCTTATGCTAATAAATTATGTGACCCCCCCCCGTTAATGCCTCTGGTAAGACATTTAGACATTTACACAGCTGACCAATTCAAAGACTCACATGGCTATGTAAGTTAACTCATCATTCTGTCATTATCTTCAATAAGTGAGATCTCATTTGAGATAAGTGCAGGGAAGTTTTAGAGAGTGTGTGTGTGTGTGTGTGTGTGTGTGTGTGTGTGTGTGTGTGTGTGTGTGTGTGTGTGTGTGTGTGTGTGTGTGTGAGCATAAGCAGAGAGATGAGTGGTCTCAGCTGACAACATCTATGTGTGTGTGTGTGTGTGTGTGTGTGTGTGTGTGTCTGGGTGGTTGCAATAAGGGAGGTTAGTTAGGGATAGGTAGGGTAGATGTACGTGTGTGTGTGTGTGTGTGTGTGTGTGTGTGTGTGTGTGTGTGTGTGTGTGTGTGGGGGTGAATGGATGAGTGTGTATGTTTAGTGTGACTGGATGACTAGGGTGTGTGTGTGTGTGTGTGTGTGTGTGTGTGTGTGTGTGTGTGTGTGTGTGTGTGTGTGTGTGTGTGTGACTAACAAGCAAATCCTGCAATATTGGGAGATGGAAACATTAGACACTAGAAAAATGTAATTATTCCTTTAAAGTCACTTAAAAATGAATAGAACAACAGTTTTGAAGCATGAAAGCTGTATGAAGGAGAAACACTAGGCACCAGAGATTTAAAATAGTATCCTAAGTCACTTAAAATTGAATAAAACAACATGTTTTGCCGCACAAAAAAAATAAGACATATAGGAGGATAATATAGACACCAGCGACACAGTAAATATTACCTTAACTAATTTAAAAAATAAAGAAAGGAGGAAAACACCAAACCCTATACCCTTGACATGGGGCACAGCTCCTTAACTAGGTAGAGCATTAGCCTTCTAACCTATCACTAGACACCAGGGATATGCTTTAAATATTACCCTTAGTCACTTAAAAATAAATAAAAAAATAAAATAGCAATATGGAAGAAAGCTTCAAACCCTGTACCATTGGCTCAGGAATATCATTAACAATACAAACTCTAGGTCTGGTATTACTGACTGTAATGCTCAGTCACTGATGATAGCTAGGGCAGATATAAGACAAAATCAGGGACATTTATAAAATCAGGGACAGTTAAAAGGGATGGGTGTATGTCCATGTGGGGGGCTGCCATTCCTCTCAACAGGCATGCTCAAGACTTCCAGGCAAAGCTGTGAGGAGCACTAAATGACATCAGTGAGATTGTTTAAATATTAGTCTTGAGTCTCTTAAAAAGTTAAAGGACCAAAAGGTTTAACATCACGATGCAGTATCTGAACAATAAGAAAAATGAAACTCTTGTCTGCCATTATTGATTGACAGTAAGAGGAGTAGTGAAAAAATAAGAGGCAGCACTAGGGACATTCTGTAAATTAAGGGACAAGCAAGAGGTATAGTGCTGTGCGTGCATGTGTGTGTGTGAATGCATGCATGTGTTGTGGGAGAATGAAAGAGGAGGGTGCCTGTACCAATGTAATTAGCACTAGAGGTAACATTATCTAATTCAGAGACATGCAAATTATCCACTAATGACGTTTCTCCTCATTGCAGTTAACATGTCTCTTAATCGCAGTTAATGCCATTGTGGAAACAGTCCAGTTTGGCCACAGCTCTTACCCTCTGTGGGATTCTTTTTGAATCACAGGGTTAATCTCTACAGACAGTTATTGAATTGATACATGCAATCAGAATTGCAATAAAAATTAGAAAGACCTAAATAAAAAATAATAATTCATAAAAAAATATCCCACCCTCAGAAGGAAAGAACACCTTCTAAAACATACAAAAGGAAACCTACAAAAAAGCAGGAAACACTTTATATTACAGTAGTACAAAGCAAGGTAAAAAAAAAAATCTGTCCTCAGAATTACTGTGCTCACACAGTCAGGAAAGGACTAACTGATGATAACTCGGTTCCTTGACAATGCTGCAGGAAAATTTGTTCTTGGCTACACGAGTATGAATTTGTTACCCCAGTATCTCTGCTATGAAAAGCATCCTGTAAATAATGAGACCAGTGTTTAAGTTTTGCCACAGGGAGCAGTATTAAGACCCAGTGGGTAAGAACACCAAAAGGGCATCCTCTCCAGGCTAGAACAATTTTCTAGGAAACCCACCAAGGCCAGTATAGCAGACCCAAACTTTATTGTAAACCTCTCTCATACTCTCCAGTGCCTTGGCCAAAAGGCTTTTCAAGAGACAAACAACAGCTCATATTAAGTATTTTAATATACTTTTTTTAATTTTAGAGAAAAAGTTTTTATTGATATGGATTTAAAACATATTTATTTTATTTATTTTAAACTTTAAAATGAGAGAGCTTTAAACTTTAACTTTATTGTAATCTCTCATACTCTCCAGTGCCTTGGCCAAAAGGCTTTTCAAGAGACAAACAACAGCTCATATTAAGTATTTAAATACATATTCTCATTAAGAACAACAAATCAAAACCTCCATTTCCTGTAAAAATTGTTCAGTATGTCAACATATAGTGAATTTTTTTGAGAATTGATGGTATTGTTTACATCCCTAGGGAACTGCACAGTTGTGGAACGGATGCTGTAGTTTATGCTCTTAGATGCCTGTGCAGTCTTTTTTTATATAGGGGAAACAAAAAGGCCTTTTAGGGTTAGGTTTTTAGAGCATCTGAGGTATAGAAGGAATAAAAAAGTGGAAAGTTCATTAGCCATGCATTTTTCTCTTTATCATGGTTGGGTCGGGTGTGAAATTTTCTTCACAATTTTAGAGAAAGTCAAAGTTTTTACTGATATGGATTTAAAACATATTTATTTTATTTATTTATTGCATTTGTTGACCAGGAAAGTCCACTGGGCCTAGGAAGAGTCCATTTTCAGTGGAGGTCCAGGGAGAAAAGCTCCACATTATTACATACAAAAGTAAAAAAACCATGTTGATACATAGGACAATTTTAGCAGTACTGCCATTTCATTAATTACATACAAAGATCCTTAACTACACACAAGATTAAAATATGTTAATACACAGAATGAAGTATTATGGGCAGTACTATCACATGAGAGGAAAAGTAATAGCAGAAATGACAATAATGCATTACAGTCAGCTATAAATGTGAAAGTAGTGATGCCATGTATGAGTTAACACATGAGTATATACATATATATATATATATATATTTTTTTTTTAGAGTTCTAAGCTGAGGAGAGTTGACTTCAGGGTAGAATGCAGGTGACAGAAAGGCTGAAGAAGGAAAAGTCCATAAGTCATAAGCTACTTTTTAAGGAGAGTTTATTTATTTTGAAATATGGGACACTGACACGCAGTGGACTTAACTTAGAATGCAATTGGAAAATGTTTGTATAGGGTTTGTAAGATTGGTTATAAAATTTGTTTAATTTAATGGAGTTTTGATTTGTTGTTCTTAAAGAGAGTATATATTTAAGTACTTAATATGAGTTTTTTGACTCTTGAAAGGTCTTTTGACTGAGGTGCAGGAGAGTGTGAGAGAGCTTTACAATAAAGTTTGGGCCTTCTATACTGGCCTTAGTGGTTTTCCTAGTTTCCCTTTTCTTGTTTGTGTTTATGTTTGTTTATACAATTTTCTAGTGTCCCTATCTGACAGACAAGTTGCAACTCTGTTTTATATATTGGTACATATTCACTTTGCCATGACTAGTCGGTTATACAAGTAGCAGTTAACTCAATGACAAATGTACACTAATTCGGTCCATGGACGCAGTTCTGGAAAAGTAATGTAAAAGGCCTGCTTAAACAATGGCAGTGTGAGCATGAGATTATTTTCTCTAAATTCTTGGTTGTGCCTAAGTGCAACCCCACAGAGTGTAATGGGAGCCAGCTGCAAGTGTTCATGATACAGACTGGACCTTAAAGATTTTAGGGAGAAGAGACTCACTTCATCATTTTTGAGACCTGAATTCCAAAAGCCCCTGATTTTCAGCTGTTAAGAGAGAATGGACCTTAGGAGTCCTGAACCCCACTGACTCATCCATACTGTATCATTCTAGACACCCATGTGGTGAAATGTAAGGAACCATTTGCATGCCCTGAGTGGGTGTATTGCGAAATAGAGATACTCAAGGCCAGTAGGTATGAAGAAGTCTCCCATAGAAGAATAATAACTGTTTATTAAACTTGCAAAAAGCAAACAACTATAACCATTTTTAATCATGCAGAGCAAGATGTGTAACATTAGCAGTATGTCTTGTCAAACCTGGAGAACAGGTTTACCTTTTATTTATTTGGTGGTGCTGCGGTAGCGTTGTCACCTCACAGTAAGATGCTGTCCGGTTCGATTCTCAGCTAGAGCGTCTTCTGCGTGGAGATATGCGTGAATGGGCGTACCTTCGTTGAAGGTTGTGCATCAGGCCTGGCAAGCCAGTACGTAAAAATCAACTGCCAATCATTAGCGGACTGGAGTTCCGCTGTGGCAACCCCTAACCGGGAAAAGCCGAAAGACACAAACAAACTTACAGAACTGGGCCAAATGTCTAATCCTCACACTATTAAAAGATGGATTTTTATTTTTAATTTTCATGTGACTTCACCAAAACCTTTGCAGGAAACTTTCTTCACTGATAATGGATGGAATTCCAGAGTTTGTGGCCTACAGTTGTGAATGTTTTGGTGGTTTATTCTAAGGAATATTTGTGAAATGCTAGTAAAGAAAATGGAGCAATATTCAACCTAAAAGTTCTTCACGTGAGCTTATCTGTGAATATTCTTTGCAAGGAGTATCAAAACCCACGTGCAGTAACTTGTACATCTGAATGTCCCTAAGGGGTTCAGCCATAAAAGAAATTACCAGCCAGCCAGCTTTGGACAGAGTAATGGAATGTTGCTATCTTTCTGGTGCACATCACACACCTAACAATTTTGTTTATGGTTGTCTGCAACAGTTGAATGATTTTAGATGAGTTGACAACAATAACAGAAATAGCAGAATATAAAGTAATCATTCAAAGCTTTTTTCTCCCTTGACTGTCTTGTCACAAGATAGTGACTTATTAATGTAACAACATGTTAAATGCAGTGAATGTGATTTTGCACATTCTTCTGAATGTGTGATGAGAAGTTCAGTACAAGATCTAACCATATGATGAGATACTTAAAACTTGGTACACCTTCCACTACACCTGCATCTTGTACTGAATGTACCACACCGCACTCTCTCACCTTGTATGCACCATACCTCTCCAGATACTTGAAACTAGGCACACCCTCCACTATATCACCACCTCATGCTGAATGCATCACACATAACTTACCATGAATGCACACTTTGAGTGCCATGATTACACCACACCTCTCTACTTACCTGAAACTAGGCACACCTTAAACTATGTCTACAGCTGGTTCTAAATGTACCACACCTCTTGTTTGCATGAATGTACTACTCCTCCCTTACTATATTAAGTTTGGCCTGGATCCCGAACAACATAATCTTGCTACAATTAGCTTGAAAGCCTAAACAGCTTGGGGCCTAAGAAGACTTGTTAATGATTTGTCTTTGAGTCTGTCAGAAATTAATATGTGTGAATAATTTGAGGCCCAGTGACCAAGTTCTTAGGGTATAGGAGCTTATTTATGAATGGATGCTCAAGAGTTTGCACATTAATAAACAAGTTCAAAAAGGAGACATAATATAGACCCCTGTCACACAACTTTGTGTGTCAGCCTCACAGTGGTATTAGTAACAGATACCTGTGGCACCACTTTGTGTGTCAGCCTCACAGTGGCATTAGTAATAGACCCCGTGGCACAACTTTGTGTGTCAGCCTCACAGTGCTATTAGTAATAGACCCCTGTTGCACCACTTTGTGTGTACACCTCACAGTGGTATTAGTAACAGAACCCTGTGGCACAACTGTGTGTGTCAGCCTCACAATGGTATTAGTAATAGACCCCTGTTGCACCACTTTGTGTGTTAGCCTCACAGTGGTATTAGTAACAGACTCCTGTGGCACAGCTTTGTGTGTCAGCCTCACAGTGGTATTAGTAATAGAGCCCTGTTGCACCACTTTGTGTGTCAGCCTCACTGTGGTATTAGTAACAGATCCCTGTGGCACCACTTTGTGTGTCAGCCTCACAGCGGTATTAGTAACAGACCCCTGTGGCACAACTTTGTGTGTCAGCCTCACAGTGGTATTAGTAATAGACACCTGTTGCACGACTTTGTGTGTCCGCCTCACTGTGGTATTAGTAACAGACCCCCGTGGCACAACTTTGTGTGTCAGCCTCACAGTGGTATTAGTAATAGACCCCTGTTGCACCACTTTGTGTGTCCGCCTCACAGTGGTATTAGTAACACACCCCTATGCATAACTTTGTGTGTCAGCCTCAAAGTGGTATTAGTAATAGAGCCCTGTTGCACCACTTTGTGTTTTAGCCTTACAGTGGTATTAGTAACACACCCCTGTGGCACAACTTTGTGTGTCATCCTTACAGTGGTATTAGTAATAGACCCCCGTGGTACAACTTTGTGTGTCAGCCTCACAGTGGTATTAGTAATAGACCCCTGTTGCACCACTTTGTGTGTCAGCCTCACACTGGTATTAGTAATGGTCAGTGCTTAGCTGAAGGTCCTGTTTTGCAAATGCCTTCCAAGAAAATATATCATTAATGAAGTAAGCCCATAAAGTACAAGTTCTGTTCACAGCAATGAGTGAATGACTAAACCAGAAATTTTGGCAAGGTTCACAAATATCATTCCAGTTATCCTGCTGTTGCCCACAGTCATGTAGATGACACTGGTACATAAGCATAGGACATTGATCATAATGTGCCCCTTCCAAAAAAAAAAACATTCTCTTCATTTCTCAAATGCCGTAGAATTATAAATCAGCCTTTAACTGCACTGCTACAGGATTTTTAGACAATGCTGTCAACAAAGAAATAGTCCTAAAAATGTCTCAATTGTTGGTTTTGGGACCTTGTTTTGGCAGTATACTGACAGAAGCATTACTGTAAATTTCGGTGAGAATCCACATTTTAGGGTGGCATTAATGTTATACAGAAAAGTCTTAATAATTAAGTATATCAAACCCCACAAGAAATTTGGGAAGGAGACCATCAAACCTGTTAAATCTTGGTCAGGATTTCTCTTTGCCATTGACATACTTTCATAAGAGAAATATTTGTGAATTTGAATTTAGCAGTGGAATCAGATAAAATGCTTTTCACTTCTTTTAGTTAAAGATGGCCGTATTTGTGTCATAGATGTAATCAGCTGCTCTGAAAAGTCTATAAAATCAGCTGTTGTCTTTAGGGCAGTGCTAAGCTCAGCATTAATAATTATAGATGCAGGCTGGTGCTGTTTGCACTTGCAATGGGGAGACAATTCCTTTCAGAAGCCTCTGACATTCCCCTGTAAGCATGCCTCTGATTTTTAATATACTCAAATCCTGGACGTCTCTCTGTCTACCTGCCTTGCTTTCTTATGTTCAGTAAATGCCAGGTCTGACCTTAATAATTTGCCTGGAAGCAGGCTTGCCTTAACACTCCTGGTCTTCCCAAAAATTATTGTTGTCCTTAAGTGGGAGGAGAATATTCAGAACAAACTGCGGGGCAGTTTTGCAATTAGACTGAGCTATAGCAGGGAACCAATTATTCTAAAGATGTATCTGTCCTTATTGATTCACAGCCCTGCATTTATTTATTTATTTATTTACTTACTTACTTACTTACTTACTTACTTACTTACTTATTTATTTGAGCAGGTAAATTGACTGGATTATGTCGGCCCCTTTTTGGCCACGACTGACTTACAGAGTATAAGAAGTGAGAACAAGCATGAAACAGTAGATTATTTATGAACAGGTTGTATAGGATTATATGTCAAACAATTAAAAAGTTATTACAAAGTTTTAGAAATCAGTCTTGGTAAGCTAACAGACAAAAGGATGAAGTAGAAACAATCAGTAGATAATTCTGATCAGTAATATATACAAAACGGATTAAAGAATGAATTCCTCAGTACACACCCATGGGAACATTCACATTAGTATTGCAATTGTAGTTCCAGCAACAATTAATCAAGGAAAGATAAGATTAACAGTAAATGAGAGTGTGACTTTGGTGAGAATAGCTTAATTTGTTATAAAAACAAAGAAAAAACAGAGAAGTGAAGAAAATATTAAATGTGGAGGGTTGACACTAAACATGAAGGCATATTAATAACTTGTGATTATTATAAAGGTACACATTAGGGGTGACACAGTGGTGCAGCAAGAGGTTCCCCGGTTTGATTCTCAGTGGGGGTGCCTCTTGTAAGGAGTCTGCATGTCCTCCCTGTTTTTCTACTGGGTGCTCCAGTTTCTGCCCACATTGGAAAGACATGCAGTAGGTGGACTGGACACTCTAAACTGGCGTGTGTGATGTGGAAGAACTACCACAGCAAGGCTAGCCACTCAGTGGTGTAAACCTTAGCTCTAGGTGATTGTCAGTGTTGAAATGACACCCCAACCCCATGTGCAAAAATGGGAAAAAAAGGATTGTGGCTGGATGGATGGACTGGACTTCAGGACATAGATAGCTGGCTGCATTACACAGCTACTGTTTAATTACTTCACACTGGTTGTGGTAGTACAGGAGTTGAGACAAGTAATATTTTAAAACCTTTTTAATAGAATAAAGAGCTGGTATGCTATGGATTGTCTGAGAGATAGTGTTATGGATGGTCAAAGCAATACATGATAAGGTAGAAGGCTTACAATATTAATACCTATATTTAAATTGATAGCTTTGTGTATGTAGATCTGTAGCTGTACTTGAAAGAACAACCTGCAGAGTTCACTGATAATTATGCAAAGATGATGCTGTTTAAAAAGTACAGGGCTGAGAGCTGAGTAACAGGGCAGATTTGAAAACAGTGCAAATGTATCATTCAGAGGAAAATGTGAACAACATTTTTAAAATGTAGCATATCCTCAAAAGAGATCTGCCTACTTGTAAACAAAAATAGGTCCAAAACAAAAGGAACTCACAAGTGATGTAGAAAATGTCTTTAATAGCAAAGCTTTTGAGATAAAACTCTTCCTCAGTGCTTAAAACCATACTAAAACAAATTCTCTTACATACACCACATACTCAATTTACAAATCAATAAAACCACAGCAACAATAAAACAACGTGAAATGCAATTACACATTTAAATTTGCATATCATGAACAAAGGGATCTTCTCTTAAAAACAGGCTTTAAGTTCACAGTATCATTTATCCAGGGGGCACGTCTGCATGGAAATAATTAATCCATCTATACTCAACATTCCTAGTGTGCAACACAATATCATCCCCCAAGTATACTCAACATTCCTAGTGTGCAACACAATATCATCCCCCAAGGCTTTTTCTACTATAACTTTAATAACTCTGAATGTAAAGGTATGAGTTCTGTCAACACTCATAATATACCTAGCTAAAGCATTACTCTCTACCTCCCTGCGTATATCAGACAAATGTTGAGCTATTCTTTCTTTAAGTATCCTGTTGGTCTTGTCAACATAAAATGAAGAACGTTTCTAACAGGTAGCTAGATAAAGCACATTCTTAGTTCTACAAGTGGCAAATATTTGAAAATAAAATGTTTTTTAGTGTTAGGGCGTATAAAGGTATTACTTTTATTTATGTAACGACAAAATTGACAATCATGACAGGGGACAATAATTCTAGTTTTAACACTACTTGTTTTACATGATACTTTTAGGTCTTTAAAGCAGAGCTGCTGCCTTAAATTCCTATGTTTCTTATAAGCAAAACTGAGTGTAGATCCTACAATTTGTTTCTGTACATCAGATGTACATAACATAGACCAATTCTGTTTTATAAGTTGTTTAATTCTGTTAGCATGTATATTATACTGCAAGCAATATCTCACTTTTGAGCTTGAGCTTATTAATTCTATTATTATTTTCATTATTATTTTTAAGAGTCTCATTAACTGGACATTCGTCTATATGACTGAAATACGGTTTAGCTAAGCCATTTCTTTCACTAAGTACATTTCTTCTATTCTCATCGAACATTATCAATACTCTTACAACATAACCGCTATCATTAAATTCTGTCTTTATCTCATTTATTTGTTTAACACAATCGAACATATCTGTATTGAGCTGACTAGCCCTTAGAAATTGGCTACGCACAATACCTCTATATATAGGAGGAGGGTGCATACTAGTATTATGTAAATATCTAGCAGTTTGAACGTCTTTCCTATATATTCTAGTGCCTATGATGTTATCTTTAATATACACATTAATATCTAAAACATTTAAACCAACATCAGAATAACTTGGCTTAAACTTCAAAAAAGGTAGTGGTGGAATCGATGTATGCATGTTTGTAAGGACTCTAAGGTTTCAATGCCACCTTGCCATACTAGAAAAACCTCATCTACAAAGCGCTTAAAAACTTTATATTACCACAATAATTGATAGTGCTGCTAAATATGCACTCATCTTCCCATACTTAAAGAGCAACGTTAGCATACCTATTAGCTACGGCTGTACCCATCGCTAACCCTTTAATTGATTATATAAAGTTTTATCATAAATAAGCACAATATTACATAGCAAACGTTCTAGGAGGGCACAAATAGCTCCAACCTCAGTAGCAGTTTTGTCAGTATGCATACATAAATGGTGTTTAACAGCTTGAACTCCATAATCACTGGGGATGACATCTAATGTTACAAATATTATTTCTTTAAACCTGTTTCTACTAGTTCAACCCGTTTACTTGTTTGCCATTTATATAATTGTGTTATAAAATCTCTAATATCTTTAATATAACTTTTAGCTAACTTTAGACTAGGATTTTAAACTCTGTTCCAAAAATATAGAAATAAATTGTGTCACCCATCCAGAACCTGAAACTATTGGTCTCATTGGAGGCATAGCAAGATTCTTTTTGGAACTCTCTGCTGGGTGTGTTACCAGTCTGGTGTTTTGTAAACAAAAATAGCCTCTCTGTGACTAAAGCTCACATGCCAAGGTCATTGTAAATGTCAATCTATTGCGTTGATGGGTCAAACATTTTCCGAACCCTTGCATACCATCCCATGCACTTCACTTACAAATTACGGTTAAAAACAACTTGCAATTCTATGAGCTAGGGAAGGCTTGTCAGATACCACAGGTATTGATTTCAGGTAGGGTCTGAGAAATGACTTAACTTAATGACAGCTAGTTAGCTAGGCTACACTTATGCTTTATGTTATAGTAAAGAGAGTCAAACCTATGTTTTTGTTAAAAATAGGAAGAAAATCAGTTGTTAAATTATGTTAAACATGCAATATTTCAAATGTGTAGTAGAAATAATGGTTATTCTGACAGTATAATATAGAAGGTTAATGTTGTGAGCAACTGAAAAGCATGTCCTGTAGTCTTTGAGTTGATTGCCATTTGCATGCTATTTGACCTTAGGCAAGTCTCTTATCCAAATCGTTTCTGCTTCACCCTTGAAACAAAGCATTTCTGTTTCAAGAGCTTATTCTGTTAAAAAATACATAAGTAAGGCCTGTGAAAGACAATTATTTGATGATATAAAAGGACCAGCACACTACCCAAAATAAATAATATCTTTCAGGAGCTGCCATCTGTTAGTCCTCATTGTTTGATGGGTCAAATGCCTTTTCTCATTTAGTAATTACACTTTGTGACTGAATGTATTTACTGCAGTGTGTGTGTGTGTGTGTGTGTGTGTGTGTGTGTGTGTGTATATACCAGCTGTGTCATAACTGTACACCACCCACCCAGTAACCTGCTGACAGTATAGCAACAACTGCCAAGAAAAAGGCTAATGCTGATGATGTGGGATGTTACGATGAACAGTGCCATAGTGCAAGTGAGGTGTGAAAGGGAATTACATCTACTCATCTGTAACTGAGGAACTGCTGTTTATATTCTACATAATTCTGTCAGTTCTTTATAATGAACAGATGCACAAAATGAGTTCAGAAATATTTATTTAAATGTGTTAACTGAGGTGGAACACTAGTCTCTTTGAACCTTTTAAACGTTCAGCCAGGAAACTTAAAATTGAAAATACAATAAAATACAGAACACAAAGCTGGCATTACAGCGTACAATGTGACGGGAATGTAACAGAGAATCAATAGGCAAATAATACAAATTCAGAAGAATTTGAAAAATTGATAAAGAGAAGGATCTGTTCAGTTTCTGAATGTAAACTTTAGGAGGTAAAGACAGAAGGTGGGATTAATGGGACAGAAAGTGGTGATAAGGAGGGGACAGTTTTTCTTAATGCATTTGAATTTTGTGTTTGTCTTAAAAAGTTTTGTTAACTGTGTTGTCTAGCATGGTTCATGTTCACGACAGCAGTAGCTGGTTAAGTGACTTGCTCAGACTTACACAATAAGCGAATGGGGACTCGGGGAATCTAACCCAGGACTACAAAATGAAGCTCATGAACAGCTCATAGCCTTAGCTTTCTGCATTAAAGTATCAAACCTAAGTTAAGCAGATGGTTGTCTTTATGTAAAGAGAGGATGGAATGAAGGGTGAGACAGATAAAAGAGGTAATGGCTTACTTTGAGATATTAGGGATGTGTAATAAAGGCTTGACGATTCTGATTCGGAGAGATGTTTTGGACAATAAGTAGAGCACTAAGACATCATGAGATGAAACAATAACAATAAACAATTAAGGAGAACAATAAGTTGTCTGACATGTAAAGGGATTTTAATTGAGGACAATTATATGCAACCGACTGAACCCGAAAGGGAGAGAATAAGTTACAGTTTTGTATTACTGAAGGTACATCTGTCCATCCATCCATCCATCCTTCCATCCAATCATGCCAAGTGGCATCTGACTTCTATAATGACCCTTTAAACAGCTGATGCCATTGACAGAATTTACCATGCAAGCAGAGAATGGAAGATTTCCAGGTCTGTATTCAATATCCCACATGCACTGTATTCATATCTATCATCAATTTAAACTTGTTAATCAATTTACTGCATGACTTTGGGATGCGGGAAAAAAACAGTGTACCCAAAGGAAACCCATGTAAGAGCTATAGTTCCTGTGGTACAGGGTTTCATTCTCTCAGTGTTCATTTACCCACTGTGTGATATTTAGACAGTCCTTGGAGGCAACCGGAAATTTGGGCAAGGCTCCTGAATGGTCCCCTGGGGTGTAAGCCTAGTAACCAACAATGAGCCTAAACTCAGGGAGGACTTGAAAACTCTGCACAGAAGAGACCATGTCAGGGAACCAAACCAGAGAACCTCAGCGAGTTGTTTTGCAATATTGTTTATCTGGAGTCTGCACTGCGTTTCCTCTGTATCTTTCGTTGTTTTACAGAGAAGAAAGTCATATAGTCATTATAAAGTAGAATGTGGTTCTATATGTTGTACCCAAGTATTTACATGCTGTATGCTAATTGATAGGATAGTGAGGCTTTAGCTCTTGATCAAAAATGACAGCTAAACAGTTTATTCTGTCTACAGTTATGACTTTTAAGTGTAAATCATCTGTTTGCATAGAAGTAATATGGGGAGAAAGTCACACAGTTCATTTTAACAGCACGACAATATTAAGTTGGAGACCTTCAGCTAGTGATGAAAGGCCCAAAAAAGAATGACTTAATGTTTGTTTGCAGGTGGTTACAGATGAGAGAGTCATTGATTTTCTCTTAGTAGGTGGAATCAGGGTCACTTTTACCAAGTAACTATTTTTTGCTCTCAAAACCCACTCTTAAAACTGAGCAGGTAAACTTATTATTGAAATAAATTACAGCTTTAGCAAAATTTGGAGCTTTTAGTCCCAAAGGTAAAAGGAAACAAGTCACTTAGCCTTGGGGTTCGCTGACTACTATGTCTTACGTCTCACTTTGCGCAGAATCTCCTGATGCAACATTTTGATGCAAAGAAGGAAACCTAAGCAGGAAATTTGAAACGATTTCAAGAAGTCCAGCAGCTAAATCACAAGTTAAAAATGGAATCAACACAATCTGTAAAAAATAATAGTAACAATTTAGAAGTCAAGTAAGCCTACAAAGCCCTATACAGCAAAAGTTAACTAAATTCTGTCCTTGTAAAGGTGGCATGAATGACAACAGTAGCAGAGTTTGTTAAAAACTCTGTATTACCTCTCCCAGTACTAATATATTGAATGTCAACCAACCTATACACATATAAAAAGAGTTAAACATTTGCTAAAATATTACCCAGCATTACACATTGGTGTAATGCAAAAAATAGTAACTGACTTCTTTGATTTATCTAAGTGAGCCCCCTGCTTCAGTCTGTGATGAAAAATTGTTCTAATTTTGTAAATAGTTCTTTCCACAGACCAGCAGCACCTGCTTTCAGGGCAATTTGGTACTGATAGCTTGGATGAGGTCACATGAGAGATTGGTTGTAAAACCTATCGTTTTGTCCTGCATATGGGACCGTATATAAAGAACACTTGATTTTAGAACATCCTAAATTAATATCTCTGAAACCCAGCTTCTGAAATGAAAACCCAATGTCTGTGTATGCAACATCACACAACACCCTGTGAGGCCCAGTGGTACCAGAGAAAAAGTAAGAAAAGCATAGAAAGTGGTGCCTGATTAGGATAGTTCATAGGATCATAGGAGGTTATTAGGCTAATGGCCATGGGGCCCTTACAAGCCTAGCCAAGAGTTTATCCCCCAAAAGAAACCTCAGTCAGCACCTGTCGCCCTGTTCAACACAGGTTCAACCCCTGGGACAAGTTTGTGGTTTCCCATCCACTCATCAAGATTGTGCTTGAAGAAGGTCAGCAAGGTGCTCTGTTTGACATGCATGGGAAGTCTATTCCAGAGATGGGGCAGCATCTGGGAGACAAACCTGTCTCTCCAGCAGATTTTGTTGATGTTGCATATTAGATTCAAGCCTTTTGAGCAGGCAGTGCGTGAGGAGTTAGACTTATGGATATGGAGTATCTCTAGTAGGGCGGGGTCCGAGATTGCCTTGTAGGCAAGACACAGATCACCCCTGAGCAATCTGTATGATACCAAGTAGAGTGATAGTGATTTGAGCCTCTCTGCATAGGATAGGTGTTGGAGGCCATGGGTTCTCTTTGTGAGGTATTTCAGAGGCCTTTCCAGTTGGTGCAGATGTTTGGAGAGGTACATACCAAATGGGGCGTTATACTCAATTATTAGTCTAATGAGGGAGGAGTATAGAGAGGTAGGTAATAACCTTCTTTTTTCTGGATGCAATCCCTTTACTTATGAGATGAACCAAGTAAAAGACTTTCCTGACCACTGCCGCTACATAATGGTCGAATGTGAGGTTGTTATCAACCTGACTGCCCAGGTCTCTCACCACAGGTTGTGTGCTTAGGGGGTTGCCATTGATGTGGTAATCAATAGGGGTCATGTTTTTGCCGAATGGTATGATGATACATTTTTTTGCATTTAGCTTGAGGCCATGACTTTGGCACCAGTTATTAGTTGCTGTGAGACCATCTTGCAGTATGTTAACATCATTTGGGGAGTCAGTGACAGCACCCAACTTGCACTCATCCGCAAACTTAGTCAGCCACATGCTTTTTGTCTTTGCCTGGACCTCTGAGAAATAGATGCCAAACAGTAGGGGTCCCAGGACAGATCCCTGGGAACTACACTGGTGACAGGTCTGCTATCGGAGGTGGAGGTGCCTATTTTGACTTTGAAGGTCCTGTTGGTGAGCCAGTTGGCCACCCACCTGATGAGATAGGGATTTACTCCAAGCAGTGTTAACCTTTCGATGATGTCTGAGTGGGGGATTGTGTCAAAGGCCTTGGCCAAGTTAAGATAAGCTGCATGCACTGACTTTCCCCTCATCCAGGGCCTTGTTGACAGTCTCAAAGAAGTCAACCAGGTTCAACAAGCAAGATCTGCTCTTGATGAATCCGAACTGGGTGGGATCAAGTGCTTGGAGATTGCCTATGTCCTTGTTTATGAGATTCATAATAATACACTAAATGGCTTTACAGATCAGATTTGTCAAGCTAATGGGGCGATAGTTTCCAGGGTCAATAGTGGCACCACCTTTGTGCAAGGGGATGACAATGGCAGTTCTCCACTCTGCTGGAATGCTGTGGTTGAATAGGGTGCTCAATTCTGAAGCCAGTTCTTGCTGGAGATTGTGCAGAATACATCCTAGGATATTATTAGGTCCCATGGAAGCTGTGTTCTTTGCCTTGGAGAGGGCCTGTAACACTTCATCTATGGAGATGTGAGGTGTGGGACAAGTATTAGGGATGTCGAAAGGGCCTGTGGGGGGGCAGGGGGTGAAGTTTGCACTGAACCTATCTGCTAGCAGATTGGCTAAGTCAACAGGATCAGTCTAAGTGATACTGTTAAGTACTAATTTGGAACAAACCTGGGCTTTGCCACAGAGGTTCCTGACGTAACTGAAGAAGACTTTACAGATAGACAGATGAATAAAGGATGTGCCACACAACAGACAGGCCTAAGAAAACCTAAGTTTAACAACTTTTTTATTTGTGTGTTGTTGCAGCATGTTAGCCAAAACTGTTCTGATTCTGATGACGTCAAAGATCAGTTCACCAGGACAATCCTATGTGTTTATTTCCACCAGTGCAACAGTGGTATTATGCAGACCAGTACATAGGATCATAGGAGGTTACTAAGCTAATGGCCCCAGGGCCCTTACAAGCCTAGCCAAGTCCAACCCATGTTCCCAAGGGAGTCTGGTTCAAGCAGACACTAAATTCAGCACCTATTGTCCTTGTACAAGATGAACACAGGTGAAACACCTGGGGTGAATTTCCAGTTACCCAGCCAATCGTTCAAATTGAGCTTAAATACGGCCAATGAGGGGCTTTGCTTAACATGAATAGAAAGCTTGTTCCAAAGGTGGGGCAACCTCTGTGAGACAAATCTGTCTCTCCAGCAAGTTCTGTTGATGTCACATACCAGGTTAAGATCCTTTGAGTGAGTGACCTGTATGACATTTGACTTACGAATGTGCAGCATTTCTATTAAAGCTGGGTCAGAGATTGTTCTATTTTCAAGGCACAGGTCACCTCTGAGAAGTTTGTATGACACAGAGTGAAGCGACAATGATTTCAGTCTGTCCACATAAGACAGATTTAAACAGCATGAATTTTCTGTGTAAGGAACCTTTGTGGTCTCTGCAATTGCTGCAGGTGTTTGGAGAGGAACATACCAAAGGGAGCATTGTACTCTATTATTGGCCCAGTGAGGTAAGAGTACAGCGGAGTTATAACCTCTTTTTTCCTGGAGGCAATGCCCCTGCTTGTGAGATGAGCAATATAAAATGCCCTTCTTACTACTGTGGAGACATGGTGATTGAAATTAACATTGTTGTCAACCTGTGTGTCCAGATCTCTCACCACTGACTGTGTGCTTAGGGTATTGCTATTGATGTGGTAGTTTGTGGTAGTTTGCCGAAGGGGATGATAATGCATTTTTTTGTATTAAGTTTAATACCATGAATTTGGCACCAGTCATTAATCTGCATACGATCTTCTTACAGGATGTTGACATTGTTAGGGGTTTCAATGATCACTTCTAGTTTGCAGTCAACAACAAACTTCATCAGCCACAGTCCTTTAGTTTTAGCCATAGCATTTCTGCAGATTTATCATCATCTACATTTCAGTGTTGGTTTCTAACAAGTTTCAAAAATGGAACTAGTTGCTTTTGTGCATTGCAAATCCTATAAACAATGGATTTACCTTCATGAAATGAAAGAAATGTCTATGTGCTTACTGTTTCTATGATGACTGGATGAGATGAGGTTTGTAAACATTTACACAAATGTTACTTTGTTTTGTCAGGGTCTTATTGATTGGCTCCTATATGTAAGATATTTTTACTCTTTTGTGTTTAAACTTTATTGGGTACATACCTATGAAGTTGTACTGATGAGCTGAAATAATGAGAAAACTTTTTGCATCTGATGGTCATTGACGTATTGGACCGAGTGCTTTTATAAAGACTTGTGTATCATTATGCTGTCAAAACCCAGTGTGCTGGAAGATCTTTATGTACTCCAGGATAATTTTCTTCTCTCACATTGTTCTCTGCTCACAGGAGGCTTTCAAATAAATCTACACAGATGATATTTTATTTTGCCAGAGTCTCTTTTTCAGTTAGGTTCTACGTGCATCTGTTGTGGGACCTTGTTGTTCCATCCCTTTCATATGGGCTCCCTGAGGACCTTACAGAATTCATGAGACAGAAAAAAATATTCTGGCACAATTAAAAGCAAATGACTTCTCAGCTACATGGGAATGAACATACAAGCAACTTCTATAAAAATATGTCAAGGCTAAGAAAGCAGACAATCTTGCATTAAGCAGTAATCCACTCAATAATCCAAGATTATTTCAACACTTTAATGGAATTTTGAGTACATTGTTTTATCTTGCATGATGCCAGTGGGTTACAGGCATGATGCTCATGCCCTGGCCCAGCAAACAAGGAGCCTCAATCCTCACCACTAACACCAGTGAGGGGAGTCCATCTAGGGAAAGGATAATAAATACACACACACAGTAAAGTACAATTTCCCTTAAGAGCACGCAGAGATCACAGTCAGTCTGGGGCTGGTCTCTCCCTCACTCTCCAGGTCCCAATAAGACTCCCCACTGGCACAACTATAGGGTCCAGATCTCAGCCAAGTGGGCAAGCTAAAACCTACAGCACCCACTCTGTTCAACCAGTGCTTCATGTCCCTGCCCAAGTAGCTGACACACACACACTTTGAGATGAGTTATATACAACCACACAGACACTCCTGGGGAAGGCTGGCACAGGTTCTCCAGCTGTGCCCCTTTTCTGCCCAGTCTAAAAGGCAGTACCAGCTGCCACCACCCACTAATATTTATCAGCTACTCAAAGGCCCTTAAAAGGGTGTCCAATTATTACTGTGCAATATTATTATCCAAATGATAAGTGTGACCTAACAGTCAATACTTAATTGGAGTGACTTGGTACAGCATCACTATATACATGTAATGTACTCTTAGAACTTAAATTATCACTACACAAAACAACCACAGTTGAAAGGTTTTCTGATATCACAGAAAAACAAACTAGTCTAATCTTCCTATTTCCTAACTATATCTAAGAGAAAACACAGTTCTAAAACCCTACTTACATAAAGACATAGACAGAGTGGTTATTTTGGATGGCCTCAAGACAAATGCTCTGAGCTCTCTGATTCTCTCTCTTTAAATTGATAACACAGAGCTGCTTCACATGACATCATTCTTCACACTTCTCTAGTGTTCCCAGGCTAATAGAAACTACATTTACATTCTTTACACCTGGTCAGAAACCAGAGCAAAAAAGGACATTTATACATGCAAATTCTAGCCATTAACTCTGGTCTTAAAACAATAGGCAGGATGCCTCCCTCTAGACATATCAGCTCTGAATTTTGACATCAAAGACAGTCATAAAATGCTTGACTTAGCTTTCTTACAACAGAGTGCATGGTTGTTACATTTTTTACAGTTCAATATCCAATGCAGTGTTTTCACATTTAATTCTATTTGGCTAGGCTAGCAGCCTTCACCTATCTTCACACCCCCCTCCCCCCGGAGCTAGTTTTTCAGGTGACCCTTGAGAAACGTTGCTTGACAGGGTGAGGTCTGTCTGAGTATACCTTACCTCATTCCCTGTCTTTAAAGCCCATCTGCATTGGCATTGCTAATCCCACTGTGGTGCTGCACTGACATATCATATGCTTGCAACCCTAGGATCCATCTTAGCAACTTGGCATTTTGCTGGCTGGCTTTGTTTAACCATGTTAGGGGTTGTGATCTGTCACTACCGTGAATTTTCTTCCATACAGATAAGGCTGAAGTTTCTGCAGTGCCCAAACTATGGCTAGACATTCCTTTTCTACAGCTGTATAGCATTCCTCCCTTCATTGGGAGCCTATGACTGAGAAAAAAACACTGGGTGCTCTTCTCCCTCTGAAGAAATCTGGCTAAGTACAGCACCCAGCCCATGGTTTGAAGCATCCACCTGCACAACAAATTCTTTGCTGTAATCTGGATGGTCTATATTATATGCCCGAATGCTTAGATTGTTGAATACAACATGATCGACACCTATTCAGTGAACGCAGAAGTCATCGAAACCTCACAACGCAGAAAAACACATCACAGAATACTTTTGCTTGGCCAACACCGTTCCACCCATTAATGAAAACAAAACATACTTCCCACTACACCGCTCGCTAAATACTACTTACCCAAACAAAATAAATAAACCACATACATACACTAATCTAAACCCTACTTTTAAACCTACACTAACTCTTACATACATTACTTTCTATGCACTTACCTTAACCCGCACCCTAACCTTAAGGTCCGTAACTATCGCACACTTACCTTACGGAGGTACACCACAGAAGGGCCGACTATGTCGAATCGCAATATCGAATTTCACAGTTTCCAGCGTTCGGTGTACTCGCGGTTTACTTATTAGGTGTCGATCATGCCATATTCGACAACCTAAGCATTTGCACATATAATATAGACCCAATCTGGACCGGCTAACACAGGGGGTCCTCCCAAAGCTTCTTTAAGCTTCTAGAATGCTTGCTCACATGCTGTGGTCCACACTACCTTATCTGGCCTGTTCTTCCTTGTCAGGTCTGTGAGAGGCGCAGCTATGGTACTATAACTGGGGGCAAACTCTCTGTAGTAACTTGCTGACCCTAAGAATGCCCTCACCTGCTTTTTGGTAAAAAGTGCAGGCCATGTCTGAATGTCTTCCACTTTGGCAGGTTCTGGCATGATCTTACCACTCCCCACTCTATGTTCCAGGTAGGAGACCTCTGCCATACCCACCTATGTTTGCTGGGGTTAATGGTCAACCTTGCCCTCTGTAGTCTGCCCAGCACCTCCCTCTAGGTAAGCAAGGGCAAACCCTCCTGCTCCTTCGAGGATATAATCTACCAGCCTCTGAAAAGTTGCTGGGGCATTCATCATCCTAAAGGGCATCATTGTGAACTCATATGAGCCAAAAGAAGTCACAAAGGCTAACTTCTCTCTAGCACTGGGAGTCAAGGGCACCTGCCAGTAACCCTTGGTAAGATCAATAGTTGTAAGATACTTAGCCCCACCCAGCTGCTCTGGGGCCTTGTCTGTCCTAGGCATGAGGTAAGCATCTGACTCTGTGTGACTATTTAATTTCCTGTAGTCCAGGGGCCTGCCTAATAGGCCTTTGGGGTCCTGTATCCACCTGGTGCTGCACCAGGTGGGTGCACCCTGGTTTCCCAGTGAACATGTCCCCAAACTCCTGTAACACTGCTTGGATTTCTCGAACCTGGGTAGGAGATAGCTGCTGGGACATTGCTACCCCTTCCACTGAGGTGTCAGTCTGAGCCTCACTGAGGAGATCAGTTACCAGATTGCCCTCAGACTCCTCCTGCAATCCACTGCAAATGCTCAGCACAAGGGCCTCCCTATCATGGTAAGGTTTCATCATGTTAACATGGTACAATTTGTGCCCCTGCCTCCTGCCTAGCAGCTCCACCATGTAGTTAACATCACTTACCTTTCTTACCACCTTGTAGGGTCCCTTCCAAGATGCTTGCAGCTTGTCATGTCTGACAGGAATGATAACCATTACATGCTGCCCCACAGCATACTCTCTAGCTCGAACATTCCTGTCATACCACACCTTTTTCTGTTGTTGGGCTTCTGCCAGGTTCTCCTGGGCCAAGCCCATGAGTTCCCTGAGCCTTGTCCTGATATTTAGGACAAATGCCACAACAGACTCCTTGTGAGGTTCACACTCACCTTCCCACTCATCTCAAATTAAATCTAGAATATGAATATATTAAAATATGAGGAAAAACTCTGGACAGTTGAGAGATATGTGTCCAGTCCTCATGCCTTGCAGAGGGCTTCACCCTCTGTAATAATCCCATACCTTACATAATGAACTTTGAAGTCAATGCACCTTGGGCAAAAAGGAATCCCCCCTCTGGTGATTTTCCTTAAAAAGAGGGTGCATTTCTTTTTCATAAACATTACCAGCCAGGTGGCCACTAACAAAAATCACAGTATTTCACATATTTTACACAGACATGCATTTTATTGTTACTATGCATGTAGCGGTGCACTTCCTAGAAAGAGCTGTGATCAAACAGGAAATTAACAATCACCACTTCCTATAAATCTGCCTCACCTGAACACTTGTGAAGGACACCAGTGAAAGTACTGGTTTGCCAAACATAGGGCAGAACAGCCCTTTTTCTCTTACAACCAAGATGAGGAAATATATGACTCCACGTATTCTTATTCATATTTTCTATAGGAGGCAAAGCTGCTTTACAGGTCTACCACCTGCAAATGCGATTGCATTGCCACTAAACACAGAATAAATATAGAGTAGTTTTCGATGCGGATGAGGAGATGGATGCTTGGGTGTGTGTCATGATGGCATGACATTAGCACATCAGTGGAATACTGAGCTGATATGGTAGTCAATAGTAGGAGTTTTGCAGTATACATATTTTCTTGTTTTTCTTTCTGCTTTTCATATTAGCCCACAAAATAAAAATTCTGATTTACCTAACACAATTCACGACCCCTACATTCTTTATTTCAGAACTGTATTCTCAGATATTCTAAGGACAAATTGCCTTAAAACTGATAGAAGATGCAATAATCAAGTTCAAAAACATTTAGACATTTCCAGGAGGTAACAGGAATCTAACTTTGACAGTAAACACTTCAACCGAGTAGCAGTATACAAATACAACATTCAGTTCAGGATCCATTGACAGCCTCAGTAGCTTTAATAGAAACTAATATGCACATTTTGTTTTGCTAAAATAAAACTATATACTTGCAAAAAGGTATACAGTGAATTCCACCTCTGCATATTAATAGGTAGTAACTAGGAATTCATTAAGGCAGCCATTAAGGAGCTTAGCTCAAATTACCAGTTGCCCCAAAGTGTGCCTGGGTAAGTGATTTGCTCGAGTTCACACAGCAGGAAAAGGAAAGTGGAAAGATTGAAACCCTGTAGCCTTGGAACAGGATGCAGCTCATTAACAAGTCAAAGATTTAGGCCTCTATACCAACTGCCAGACACAAAGTAAACATTTCTGACTTGCCAAACACAGTTCATGGTTCTGCAGTACTTATTTGAGAAATATGGTCACAGGTTGTCTGTGTACTGAATGTCTTAAAATAGAAAGAAGACAAAACAATCACATTCAAGAACTTTCAGAAGTTTTCGGGGAGCAGCAGGGAATTACATTTGACAGATAAGGACCAATATACAGACGTGATGTTCCATTCAGAATCCAGTGTAAACCTCAGCAGTACATCAGAAACTGGTATGCAAATGTTATTCTGCTAAATTTAAACCACGTGCTTGGGTGTAAGTACACAGTCTGTTTTATATTACTTCCCCAACAAATGCTCAAAACAAAAACACACTGGCAATATATCTTTTTGGGCTCAGTTGTCCAGTCCTTTGACTCTGTTGAGAAAGCTGTCTGGTTTTATAAGTTGCCTCGGTTTTAGAAATCACCTGAAATAATATCAGCATTAATAGCAATAAGGTGGGTAACCAATTTACATCTCTCTTCAGTGTTATTAAGGGGGCTTATACCTTGTTTCAAAAACTACAGGTAGCACTATCAATCTTCTATTATACTATTGGGCAGTATAGAATTTTGATAACTGACAGGGCCTGAAACCATAGTAATACCACACATTTGTTGCCTGTACTACAAAACACCTCTTTATTACTTTTTTAAACATTCAGAATAATAACCCAGGCTAATAAAATCAGCAAAAACACCTGTACCAAAGAGTTATATTCTAGTACTCTGAGGTTATTATCTAGTAATTGTCAGTTTAAATTCCAGCAGTCCAGACAAACGTAGCATGAGACAAAAATTACTTGAACTTATAAAAATAAATGTATAATATTTTACATACTTATTTTCAGGTAAGGTATGTCTAGCATTTTTTGGTATTTTGTGGCCTGAGTCTCAAGTGGCTGGAATCTATTATTATCTGCTTGCACCTTTAAATTTATGCCTGGTTGACATTTGATATACCGTGAAGACGTGTTCTTAACAGTGTTTCCATTCCATACATAAAAGTCTAGCATTATAGCTCCAAAGGCAACTTATGGCAGCTAACATAACAAGAAGAAGATTTAATCAGATAAGAAGGAGAACTGCTAGCAATTATTACTTAGAACAGCAACAAATTTTCAAGATTCTGTGAAATAATTCAGGGCTTCTTCAAGCTAACTTGTAATCTGTTCAACTGAGAAAAGAATCTAGTTGCTGCCTAAAAGAAACTGAACCCCTTCCCCACAGAAATGTCATCAAACACTGGGGTAATGGGGGAGGCAGGGTTTGGTCAATATATACGGCTTTATGCTAACCACTCTTAAAAATGATTACCCTCCTGTTCATATTCATAAATACCTGTTTAATTGTTTAATGAATAGTTAGTCGACTAAAGGAAGTTCAATATCTGTAACTGTCTGTCTGTCTGTCTGTCTGCTGCAGTATAAGAAGTAGAAAGCTCATTAGAACCCATGGTACTATGTAAGCATCAAGCCATCCGCGGTAAGAGTATAGAAAATAGGCAAGATGGCCTGGAATTTACTGAAAGAACTTAGCAAAGCAACCAAAGTACTGGGAGTAAATAACTAGGGATGGAAAGATAACTTAGTGGGATAAAGATGAGCAGAAGTTTGGATTGCATGTTAGAGACTGCCTTCCCTACAAGGGATTGATTGAGTATAGGCAAACAGAACGAGAAAAAGTGATAAGTAAAAGGTCAGCTTTGGTAGAGTTTTTAAGTGCATCTAGACTAGAAGCTGTTCTTAAAAAAGGATCATTAGTAGGGCATATTAAATATTTCATAAGAATCAATCAGAGGAGGTTAGAAAAGACCGGGAAAAGAGTATGGAAATGCTATTAACAAAGGGGTGATGAGAAGACATCTGTAAGGTTTCCAAGTATGCAACAAAGTCCAAGCAGCTGGAGATTTTTCCATGGAAACATTTGAATAGGTATGGTTATACCACAAGCAAACTTTAAAGCATTTTCTTCAGGTAGATGGCAAATGCTGGATGTGTATTGGTAAAGAAAGAGGTAACTGGGAATATGTTTTTGGGGAGTGTAATCAGTTGATAAAGTTCAAAAATTCCTTGTCAAAAATGTTTGGGGAGGAAATAATTGTAATTAAGGGAATGATTCATTTGAGCTGGAATATAGAGTCTGAATTGTCTAGAACTTATAAGACCTTAATGTTACTGCCTGCCAAAAAAAGTAATTATTAGAAAATGCAAATCAAACTCTAAGCCAACTGAAACTAAAACATTGACTAATGCAAAGGAGATAAAATAACTGGGGTAGGATCTTTCTAAAAGGGAAGGAACATTTTTCATAGAAATAGATATAATTTTGTCGTAACAATACATACAGAATAATGTTCAGGAAGATGTGTAAGGGAAGGCAGAAACTGTGCAATTCATGTAATGTTGAAATAAATAAAAATTGTTAAAAGGATATATATGTATACTGCATGAAAATAATGGAAACTTTTACAATGATTAGTTTTATTTTATTTTAAAACATTTGCATGCAATATCATTTTTAAAACATATTTTTTTAATAAATATACTTAAAAGGAGGAAGCTCTGTGAAATTACACTAACATAACTATTAACCTTTGATCATTACACTTTCATATAATTTGTTTTGGGGGAAATTAACCTAGCATTTACATGTTTAACCTGGAATATGCCCCATTTCATATTGGGATCCAAATACACCTCTGGAAATTCTGACTCATGGATTCTAACTATTGTGAACAAAGTCGTCACTCATACCTCAGACTCCACAGTGTTTCATCAATGTGCTATAACTGAGTGCCTGTGAGACTACATCATATTTTCTGTAAGACTTCAGCAGACTTAATCAATACTATGTCTGAAACTGAGTTCAGTAATTTGGAAACCTGTCATCAGACTCTATTACTGGCTTATCAAAACTTACTTTAGTCATCCCATAAGCATTCAATCCAGCTGTTCGCCCAAAAAATAAATAAATAAATAAATAACCAAAACACTCAAACAAAAAAAAAACAAAATTTAAATTGACCACATTCATTATCCTCCATGGGCCATTTAACTGCTTCATAAACATTTTTAAAATATAGCCAATGAGCTGTTTTTTATGGTATAAAAGCAGTCTTACTAGGTTTTAACTCTGAATTTCAGATCTAAAAATTAGCCCATTTCACCTTTTTTAACATGTACTGCACACAATCAAATTGAGGTACCTTGATTTAAATTACTGGCCGCCAACTGAAAATAAACAACTTTTGTGGTTTCCAATTTGTTAGCTGAGAGTTCTTCTAAGATGGCAGCCTTCCATTTTACAACTTAAATGATATAACAGACACTCAGTGAATTTCACCTACTAACTCAGACCATAATCACAATTCTATCAACATTAAGCCCAAATATATGCCAAAATATACCAAAGCATCTCTGCAAGTTTCTGTTATCCGCTGTTTTTCTTTCTTGCTTTCATCACTGATGTTCTAACTCTTGCAGTCACCTAAAAACCTTCATAAAAAAGAAATATCAAAGGTTATTTTTGTGTCAGTGAAGGAAAAAAAACAACAACTTTTGTGGCTTCCAGTTTGTTAGCTGAGAGTTCTTCTAAGATGGCAGCCTTCCATTTTACAACTTGAACAGGATATAACAGATGCAAATGACCCTTATGAACATCAGGTGTTTCAGCTAAATGGCGATTCTGAATGCCCATGACTTGTTTTGTTGTTTGAATGGACAATTTCAGGCCAATAAAGCCAAACCCTACTAGCTGTGGATATGCATATTTCGGCCTTGTTATGACCTCGTCAGCACAGCACAAGCAGAGTGTTTGACTTGGCATAAGAAACACAGGGCTGTTATACCCAGCTGATGTCCATTATCATTAGGGTCACTGCAAAAATATCCCAAACAACAAACTAAAACAATAAGTGAGAAGGTCACTGAAAAACCAATCAGTAAAAACAAAATGAAAACTCCAGCAAAGCTAGAACCTCCACTGAGTGACCTCCCAAACCAAATGACCTGACTAAATATGCATATGCAAAATTAATATGATTACAGAAAACATTAGCTTTATATTAAACTGTGAAAATAATAAACCAGTCATACAGATAATTTTCAGATTCAGTAGATCTAATTTTGTGATTATTGTGTTTAGAATTTTAATTTTGAACTATAAGCGATTATGCAGTACTTTAGTTATTCAAGAAGAAACTGCAGTAAAATGGAAAACATTCTCATTTTATAGTGATTTCGGAGTGAAAGGGCTGTTTTGCTGTGTATGCATTAAAATATTCTTTTTTTAATTGATGGAGTATGTGTTTGTTTTGTTCAAAAAGTGAGCTAGGTTAATTTGTAATTTTTAGTTCAGTTGCTATTCTTTTGTCAGGGTTTATGTTCAGTGATTGAAGAAAACAGTAATCCAACAGCTAATCCTCCAACACTAAACATCGAACTGCAGCTTCCTCATACGGGCATATCATCATAAAAAATATCACCGAAGTATCATAGCTGGCCAGCAGCAGGGAACTAACTCAGTATACTTTTGCTATGATTTGATAGTTATAAAATAAAATAGTGTATTAAAATAGTATTCAGTGCGCACTGGACCTTTCTTATGTGAGAGGCTATGCCTCCCCATCCCACTAATGTAGGGGGGCTGAGCACTACACACTCCCAATAATTATATATAACAACTCTGAGATCTCACTATTTCCCCTCTGTAGTGCGATCTCAGATTTGGTATATATAATTAGTGGGTGGTGTGGGCAGTGCAGCCCCTCACCAAAGAAGAATCTGGTGTGCGCCAAATACTATTTTAATACACTATTTTATTTTATAACTACAGAATCATGGCAAAAGTATACTGAGCTATTTCCCTGCTGCTGGCTAGTTATGACACTTTGGTGATTTTTTTTTTTATGATACTATGCCTATACGAGGACACTGCCATTTTATTACCATGTCTTTCGATGGCTGAAAATAGACCTCTTTTATCAAATTATACTTTCACAGTAATCAAACACATTCATAAAAAGGCAAGTAAGCAAATGTAGACATAAGGACACACATATATGATGAGAAAGACTGAATAAAGACAATTGTGATTTATGAGAATTTTTTTTACATTTGGAGACATTGTCTTCAAACTGTGACCCAGAATTTGTGGCTAATATAACTTAAATAGTGGAACAAAAATCGTATAGACTGAATTTAACATAAAAGATTCACAGGTGAAGGGAGCAAGGGGAAGGGATTGTTATAATACCACAGAGCAGAACTGCCACATAAGCGGCCACCATTCACTCCAACATGACATACAACCTTCAATAAGCATGTGTGTGTGTGTGTGTGTGTGTGTGTGTGTGTGTGTGTGTGTGTGTGTGTGTGTGTGTGTGTGTGTGCGCTTGTGTGTCCACTTGTGGATCCATCTGTATAGTACTTTTGGTGGAAGCTATCTATTATGTGGCAAATATGGGGGACATAGTGCTGATAAGAGGTGTAGTATAGAGTGTAAGTTAAAGAGTCCACAGCACCCCCCCCCCCACAGATTATGGAACATACTAAAGTATAATAAAAGTGTTCTTATAATTCATATCAAAGGAGTTAGTTCCTGAAAAAGTAACACGTGTGCAAAAATACACAAGTAGTAGTGCATCATACTCATTGGAAGGAGTGTCAGGTATGTGACAGTCCCTAATGTGTGTGATACACATCCCACCTCTTACTGAACTTATAAAATGCATACGTTTTACACTTAGGAAATTCAGAACAAATTCCATGTATACATGTTCAACAGTTTTCTTATGCTAATTTGTGATATATCCGTCTTTTTAACTAAACGACAACTTTGTTCTACATGAGAGAGGCAGAGAGAGAGAGTGAAAAATCCAACATGGAGTGCGTGTGTGTGTGTGTGTGTGTGTGTGTGTGTGTGTGTGTGTGTGTGTGTGTGTGTGTGTGTGTGTGTGTGTGTCATGGAAAATGTCAGGAGAAAGGTAACACATTTTTACACATTGGCTCTAGATGATTGTCATTGTTAAGAGAGAGCTAAGGCCATTTTATATTTTGGGGCTCAGTTATCTATTAAGAGAAATTTATTATTTGTCAGCTGGGTTAGTCCGTGGACCATTTTTAGCTACAAGTCGAGCCAGAAGCACAAGGGCAAACACAATAAATACATATATAGACAATTTAGTGTCATCAATCAACCACCATGTTTTGGAGAAGGTAAGAGGAAACTACAGTATTCAATGAAAATTGATTTAGACATGGGTAAGACATGCAAACATACCTCTCAACTGTCCCTAATTTTCAGGGACATCCCTGATTTTGACCCAAATTTTAGCTCTGTCCCTCTGAATCCCTCCTAAAACTACTGACTTTGGGCAGAAAGGTGGTGAATTACACTTAATGAATAATGACAATAATTAACAGTTATACACTTCTTTTACTTAACTGCCAATCCTTAGTGGACGGGAGTTTCCGCTGTGGCGACCCCTAACCAGGAAAAGCCGAAAGTCACAACAACAACACTTCTTTTACTTCAGAAAAGGTGTATTAATTCATATGCTCTGATTCTCTCAATGTTTCAACTTAATGGCACTAATATTTTAAAAGAGTCCCTGATTGTCCCTGAGTTTTTCTTGACTTTTCCCTGATTCTGTTCAAATTTGTACCTGATTGGTTGAGAGGTCTGCATGCAAACCCCACATATATACTGACTGAAAGTCAGAACTGAACTCTGGAAGATGTGGCTGTAAGGCAGAGTTCTTATGACTAAGCATCCGTGTTGTCCACAGAATGATCTAGCGATAATAACATATCTGATAAAAATACCAAGTAGAAGCGCAGGCTGTTTAATCGAAATGGCACTGTGATCTAGCACAGAGCATTTAACAAACTGAGCTACTGAGTCACTGCTACAGCTTCACAGCTCCAAGATGTGGGGGGTTGATTTTGATTGAAGGCTGCTGTCTGTGGAGTTTTAAATGTTCTCCCTCATGATTTGATTGCTTTCCACTTAGAACACTGGTTATCTCACACTTACCAATGATATGCTGCTTTGGTTAGCTGGCTGCTGTAAACTGCCCCTTCATTTGTATGTGTCTGTGTGCATGGTCCCTCCAGTACACTAGCATCATGTGTAGAATGTACTGTTCCTTATATGCAGCATTTAATGGTCATACATAAACCCCCCGCAGAACTATCCCTTGTGAACATGTTTAACATGACCTGAAACTGGATTATGCATTTACTGACACGACAGATGGTATTTTAGCTGCCCATGAAGAATCAATTTTAATTAAAAATAGCTGGAAAGTAGTTAATGTTCCTTATTGTTTCCTTATTCAGGCAGAATGTGAGTGACAGAGAAGCAGCACAGAATCTCTTTATACTGTATGATGAAACCTATCCATCCAAATCAATAGTCTTTATGTAGCTATGATGCACTCGTTATGTCATGTAACTTCATTTACTACAATTTATATGTAACGGCTATAGCACAGCAACACTGGAAAGAATTCACCAAGACAGTGTCCATTCTCCAATTAGGAACATTATCAGGACACAGAAATGTGAACATTGAGGGTATGACAGAAAAAATAGCATAGTGCTTTCATTATTATTATTTGTCACAATGTGTTCAAATATGGTAGAAATACATGCTAAAAAACAGATATGATACATGAATTACATGTTAAAAACAGATATGATACATGAATTACATGTTAAAAACAGATATGATACATGAATTTGCTTCCCTTTGACTGAAGCACATTTTGCTTCTGCAGACTAAAATAAATGCAGTGTGGGACTGAAAAAGTTATATGGTGCAAAGCTCTCATTACATTATACAGAGGGCTTCACTTTGTAATTTACTGGTAAGTTTGGGGTTCATAGCTCAGAGGTGGGATAGGGGAATTAGGGACTGATTTCTTTATTTTTTTTTTTTTTTTTTAGTATTTTTTTTTTTAGCTTAGAGAGGTGATGAGTATAGTGACTAGGGGGAAGGAATGGGCAAGAATGCTTACTCAGTTTGCATTTTATTGTATTACTATTTGTATTTTGGGTTTTTATTTTAGATTATCAAGTCCTGATTTTCAGTTTTCATGGGTAGATCTTTCCTTTCAGAGTTAAAATTTATTTACAGATATTCATTTTGTTCCCAGATTTTTTTATTTTATTTGGGAAGCTCAAGTCTTTCCTTTGTGAGCTGTCATTTTGTAAGGGTTGAGGAATAATATCAGCACCATTTTGTGGGACTTTATGGGTAGATAAGTACCTTTCATATCTTTTATTCTTCTTCTTCTTTTGGCTTTTCTTGGTTAGGGGTCGCCACAGCAGAACTCCAGTCCGCTAATGATTGGCAGTCAATTTTTATGGTGCTGAGGTGCCAGCCCGACGCCCAACCTTCAATGAAGGCACGCCCATTCACGCATGTCTTTCAAACACCACTCAACCGTGGGGAGGACATGCAGAGTCCACACAGAAGGTGCTCCAGCCGAGAATCGAACGGGATAACCTTTTGCTGTGAGGCGACAACGCTACCGCTGCACCACCGCGGCTTAACTTTTATCTTTTATTAATTAATATTTAAATATCATATGTACACATACGTGTAGTATATTTTGTTGGTTTTAGTGTGGAAGTGTGATTTTATTTTATTTTATTTTTTTTCTGATAAGCATAGAGAAAGGCAAAATTTGTGTATAGTTGAACATTAACATCATATCACAGACTGTTTTAGCAATAACACATAACTTAAATGATGCTTTAACAAAGATTTTCCAAAATGTTTATACTTTTTAATTGTATTTGTAATACTTGCTGATATGTTGGAGGTCTAGTAAGTAAAAGAATACAGCATCCAGGCTACACATGAAGAACTATGTGAGTTACCTGGCCTTTGGTCTGCTGTGTCATTCCCTTTTCCCATTGTCCAGGGTCTGAATGACGCTCACATCTCTTGCTCCCAGTCCTTTTAATGCGGGCTGCTAATATGGTGCATAAGGTCAGATGACAGAACAACAACAACAGTTAAGTTACAACGTCACACCAAACTGATATTCTGACTTTATTCTATAAACAAGACAGCCATTTAAGTAAAAGGTTTGAAAGTTTTTGGTCAATACTTCAGTATATGGACGGCTGAATTTCCAATGTTCCCTGTTTTATCACATTCAGCAATGTGGCAGTGTAGCAGCATACAGTGTAGTTCATGCAGACAAAGTAGAATAAAAGAAGCTGAAATTTAAATGGTGGGTCAGCATTTTATATCTCACATGTAAGTGTTTACCTTTCCACATCACTTATACTACATTTACAGTTCTGCATGCTATGTGGTGCTTTTGTGTTTTATGTATCTCATACCAAAGTGGATTTCTCAGCTTGGCGTCTGTGTGTTTGCCTGTTCTCTCTCTCTCTCTCTCTCTCTCTCACACACACGCACACACAGAATCAGAAATGCAACACTTTTGACCAATAGAACCAGCTTTTATATTAAGAATTAAATTGCGGCCTATTACTACCAATGTTTGCATGTCTGGTGCTTGTGTTAAGATTTCAGTGTTACTACTCATGTTTATATGCTGGGTACTTTCCATATGGCTAATTGTACCATCTGGGGACTACAGTTGTCAGTAGCCTGTGGAAAGCCGCATTTTAAATGAATTGTAGTAGTCAAGCAGAACAGTGTTCTATGGCCTATGATGTGCGGCAGGCCTAAATTTGATTGACACCCAGCTTCCACGCACAACAAAGGTCATCTATAATGCATAATTCCTTCTGCTCTTATTCCATGATGACAGGTACATCAGTTTAAAGCAGAGCAGTGGTTTTCAGTTTTCCAGTAAATTAACATTAGAGTATATTTTTTCCCCTTAATAAGTGCAGCTGAAGACCAAATGAACATCTCGGCCTTTATTATCTCAAAGACCTTAACCATACTAGCAGTTGTACAATGTCATTAAAAAGGAAGGTTCGTCTGATGAGAAAACCTCATTACAATTCACTGGTGTAACCCACAGTTTATATGGTGAGTGTTCGCTTCATTAAGGAAGTGAAAATGACAGTTCATACTTCAGCCTGACTTACTCGCAAATGTCACCATTTAAATAGACTGGAGGTATCCTTCATTTGTCAGTAAAGCATGGTCTAGTCTTTTTGTAATTAGTTTAAGCACCTTAACAATGAGAAGTAGTGTCAGTCTTTTATATCTAACAACTGGGAATATAGCTGACTGTATTTTCTGGTGCATCATAAATACATCTAGTTACACATATGAAAATCTACTATATACAAACACTAGTACACAAAATAGCCATGGAATGCAGATACAGATAATCTGATATTTAAACAGATGCTTACTGCAAAAGTGAAGCACGTTTGTGGCAGCACCATGAAGACACAATTAATCTGATTATCCCTCACTGCAGAAGATATAAGCCCCCTCCCTCAGGATTATGGTACAGCCAGATGGTAATTTTGTAAAACGAGGCAAAGCTAAGCTATAAAGCCAGTCCAAAAGGGAAAAAAGCATCTTATTTTCCCTGTTCTGGTTTTGGGACACTGGGGAAGGAAGCAGAGATTTTGTTTCTCTAAGGGAGCTCCCATCTGCAAAGGAAAAATAATGAATGGATTCGGTTAATGGTGACCCAGTAAAAGTCAATGTATAATAAACAGCCTGAGGTAAAATGATTAGTTATGTGCTCTATGAAGCATGTGATATGGCAGGAGTGTGTGAGACAATCACAGAAAGCACACACTATATTTGTGTCTGCAGTAAGTTTGTTTTCTCCATGTTTATTTTAGTGCATACCTCAAAGCAATCAAAGTTGTATTTACTGGCAGCCAAAGGATACAGTGTGCAATGGCTCACTGAAGTTTTGTAAAACAGCCTCAGCTGAATATTATATGGCTCCAAACAAAAGACGAATGCTGGAGAGTAAACGGTCTGTTTCCACATCACCTGTGTTTGCAGTTTGGACATGTCAGACACCTGTTCAACAGCAGATGCCCCTGCAGTTCCAAACATGAATGGCCTGTAACTGTACTATTTTGTCTTGCACAATATTCATTAAACAGAACTCTTTCATATATGTGTATTACAGATAACTAAATGGCAAACGTGCTGAGAAGGATGACCCCCTTCATGCAGGCTGGAATCTGATTAAAGATACTATGTTCATTCTGAGTTTGCTTGTGTCTTTCGGCTTTTCCCGGTTAGGGGTCGCCACAGCAGAACTCCGGTCCGCTAATGATTGGCAGTAGAGTTTTACGTGCTGGCTTGCCGGGCCTAACGCAGAACATTCAACAAAGGAATGCCCGTTCACGCATGTCGCCACACAGAAGACGCTCTAACTGAGAATCGAACGGGCAATGTCTAACTGTGAGGCGACAATGCTACCGCAGCACCACCATTCATTGTGAGTGTTTACTGGGAAGGTCCACTGGGCCAGGAGAGCCCATTTTCAGTGGAGGCCCAGGGAGAAAAGCTCTACAAAGATTGAACAGCAAGCATAAAATGAATAACATGAAAATTAACAAAGCAATGCAATAGTTTACATTTATGAGATCACTAGTTTTAACTAACACACAAATCTTCTGCATAGCCTCTGAAGTCACAAGAACAGAGTGTAACAGCAAAGGTAAGCTGATGAGACAACTGTAATTTTTTAATGCATCTTTCTACCACAGTCTGAACACTCTACCAGTCATGACAGCTACTTAGATGTAAACTGAGGTTTAGGCCTCCAAAAATGAGGGCAATTGCAAATATTGCTTTGGCTATGTAATCTTTGTAGTATTTTACCAAGCTGACTATAAGGTCTTGACTCAATCTCTTTTGTATTATATGGAATGATTTACGAGGGAGTACAGTATGATTTTAAATATAGAAGGGGGTAACTATAATGTCAGCTAGATTAAAGAGTTAATGGGCTGAATTTTTGTCTTGGGCTTCCCAGTGAAATATTCATCATCAGACGCCCTCAGCATTTTCAGCCATGTATACTGTCATTCCCTTTTCTCTGTGGCTGTGTCCACCAGTGTCCAGTTGTTCTCATCCGAATTGCTGAATGAATGTACCTACATCTCCTCTCTAGGCACACCTGATATACTTAATTGTTTCTACGGTATCTCACCAGTCCCTTTATTTGAGATGGCACAATACAATCTTGCCGTCTTCATTTATATTGCCCCTGGTAAAGAACATCCACCAGCCTATAACAGAATGTCACTACACTGCCTAGGTCTTGAAAAAATGATAACTTTCTGAAATGTACAGAGTACGCCACAATAGGACCTATGGAAATATCTTTACAAAGATAATACATTCTTCTTTTCTAGCTGTAAATGCCAGTACTCAGCTGTCCTTGTCGCACTGCTTGTAATCATTAAATCGCCTGAAATGAGTACTCCAGTAACAAAAGTAGGAAGGCCATTGCAATGATATCTTCAAACTGTCAGACACTATATGGAATAAAAGGAATCTATAATACAATACATCATTTCAAACCTGAGCAGCACACCGGTTTGCAGATCCATTGTATAGCATATTAACTTAATAACGTGAGTGAGGGGGTGGGATGATACAGGTATTACAGACCTGCTCAGCAATCCCTTCTCTGACATTGTCTTTTTCCCTTTTGGGGTCTTAGCACATATTATACCAACTTTTACACATAAAAGTAACTAGCATTTTCACATGAAGTAATCCATTATGGTTTCTTGGCCTGTTATCTTATCTATTGAACCCGGAAGTGCCTTAAACATTGATCTTTCTCAGGCTAGTACTCATGCCTGATAACAAACAACACACTTATGCAAGCAGGAAAAACTTCATGGGCAGAAAGCAGCAACCCTAGCATTTTTGGCATGTATTTGCAACAACACCAACTTGGTCATCCTTATTTACCTGACATAACAGATTAGACCCAGATCTCCATAATAAATCTGTCCTTTCCCAGGAAGCAGTGAGTGCTGAATTTGGTATTGCTGTAATTCCAAACCTCCTATAAGGCCTGTACTGCTTTACACAACCTTGAATAAGGGTTTTGGGCACAGGATTACAATAGCTACAGCTAAAGTTTACCACAGTGTTTGCGCTAAAATCTTATTATGGCTCATACTCCATACTTCACAGGGACTCTATTATTATGCAATATGTTAACAAAATGGGGCTCAGCTGTAGGCTTTTATTTACTATATAATTACAAGTGAAATGATCTTCCTTTCTGTTTCTTATTATCTTTGTGTGAACCAGCCTGCTAAGCTTACCTCTCATGTCCATCACCACTCATCTCAAATGATTTATTCATTTCCAGTGGTGACTAACCAAGTGCATGCATTTATTGCCTTTGGGCAGAAGTTATGGGAATATTCACCTGTTATTATACATAGATATGTGAAGTTCAATCAGTGGTTATTACTAAGTCATAGGTGCACCCCCATTGCTCATGGGTTGTGGATAATATGAGTACAAAAGAAGGCTGAGATCCTGTTTCACAAGTGCACACCTGCCTTTGATCCCTGCAACCTCATATGCTTACCTTACTGAGCATTATGCTCTCTAGTCTCCATCAGGGATTTAAAATATCTTGGAGGTGACAGGAACTAAACTACATTTCCCAAAGGTAGGTAGGACATCCTGATCCTCAGACTCTGCTTTCCCCTGGCTGGCCATCAGATACCTGGGATGCTCTTTGTTCAGGGTTCATCTAGCAAGGAAAAGCATCTGTAAGCTGGGCAGCTAATTGCCTTACTGACTGAAATCATATAGCCCAAGAAAGGGTCTAGTCTTCCCATCCTGTTTGGCATTCACTTGTCAGACATAAGCTTGGGCACCCAAGATACATGAATAACCAAGTGGGTGACTGCAAACTGGATGCTGCTATCAACTCAATCTTAGATGCCCAAATTCTCCACCAGGGTATGGATCACACATACACCTGGTTCTGCAATTGTGAGCTCATTCTAAGTGCTCTGAAATATAACACAGTTGCCTTCTGTAAGCCCACTATCCCTTTCCTCCAGTTAACACACTACTGGCATTCCTTTTAAAACAGACCCCATTATTAGAGACTTGGATATGTACTGTGACAGTGAGTCCTGTTTAAAACACCATGTCTCCACCATGGCCAGAAAGGCCTTTTGTGTTGTACAATGTATATGTTTTTGGATATCTTCTAGGTCTATGGGTGCCTTGTTTCCCTTTAGCCCTCCCTCATCAGATCCATTATCAATAAAAAAGTATCTACTTTGGACTGTACCTCTTTAAGTATCTTTTAAATTTGAAATCCCCAGCTAGAAAAGCATTTAATTTAAGCCACCTAAGCCAAAAATACCTCTTCCACTATTCCATCTCTTACAGGTGTCTCAGAGGTGATCTATTTTTTTTTCTTTGAGAGGTGATCTTTGACTGATGTTTCTCGCAATGAAAGGCACCTTACTTTTCAGTCTACTTCACCTTTATAGATGAAGCAGCTCAACTAATACCTACTCCATGGACATAAACCTCCACTACAGGATCAGCAGCATCTACTAGCATGACAGCTCTCTCACTCAATGAATCCCCCCTCCTTTAGCATGTACTCCCTCTGCACATCAAGCAGAGTACCTTACTGAAAACTTTTAAAGCAAACCTCAGTGACTGGAAGGGCAGCCGTCAATTTAAATCTGGCATTAATGCTAGTGATCTATTATCCAGATGGAACAATTCTATCTCTAGCATTTCAAGGGTGATGTGACCAAGGCAAAGGAGAGAGGACAGCGATAAAAATGAAAGAACTAGACAATGTGATAAGATGAGGACAGTTAACGCATTGGAAGAAGAAGCTTAGCTGAAAAAAAAACAAAAAAATACTCATATCACTGTGGTAGCTGCCAGATGGTATTTTGTAGTAGAATATCGCAGGGGAATTAGTACTGCATAGATGGATGTCAACCAGTTACTCAGTCATATGTTGACTGAGTCAAACTTGTTTGTGCTTCGTTCTCTCATTACTGTTTGCTCACTTCACAGACAGGTGATATCTTTTTGTTCACATTCTATTGCACTTTTCTACTGTATAAGGTCATAGCATTCCAAAGAAAGAGTGAGATGGTATTATATAATATTTAACTGATCTTTCTTTCTCCAAGTTGCAGTAAACCTGGAGTGAGAATAATAAAGTAAGGGGTGTGTGTTTGGCTATCTCCTACACAGGAGGCTTAACCCCTGTAAAAAACACTTTTGTTGCATTTTTGGTTTGTGCTATGTACAATCAGACTGAACAGTTTTGAGTTATTTGTGTTCAGGGGGTTGTGTACTTAAGTTGCTCAATTTCGTGGAGTTGTATCTAAGCAATGATTTAATTTTGACTAGATGTAATGGATATGCATAGACCCCTTCAGTGTGTGTGTGCGTGTGTGTGTGTGTGTGTGTGTGTGTGTGTGTGTGTGTGTGTGTGTGTGTCTGTGTGTTTGTGTGTCTGTGTGAGTGTGTGTGTGTAGTTACACCAGATGTGTGTGTCATGTGTGTGAAATTAATTGAATGTTGTGCAGTAAGAATGTAGTGCATGTCAAATTGTGTGTTTGACAAATGGTGTGTGGTTTGTAGAAGTAAGTGGGGTTTGTTTTCTTAATGCTGAAAGTTTTAGATACACTAAAAGTTTTGGCTCTAAAGATCTTGAGTGCATATGTGATTGTATGTAGATTAGAGTAAAGTTTAAGTAAGAGAATATATTTAGTGTTGTGTGCATGTTTGCAAGTTACATTTAGGGTTAAGGTTAGGTTATGGGACAGATTTTACCCTGGGATTCAATAACATCCCATCTGTGATCACGGCCAAGCAACGCTGTTTACTATGCATGTGAGTCAAGCACCAAGGTTTATTACATGTGGCCAGGCAAATGTGTGCAGCTAGTAGCTCCTGGGGCCATAACAGCTATGACAGAGATGGTGAGGGTGATCCAGAGTGTGCATGGTTCATATGTGTGATTCCTTGGATAGACTGAATCACTCTCTAGAAAATGCAATGTTTTCTATTGCTCACCTGCTAGGACTAAGGAGCCATCCTCAGTGCCTGTCATCTGCTACATCTACAGTGGATGAATGAGACTGTGCTTTCCTCCATCTGTTGTGGAGGTTTGCACACCCAGGAGAGTTTACTCCCAAAGTCATGGTCATCGGCCTGCTGGCATATTTCCTGGCAGACATTGCTAAGGTCATGGAGCACACCGGCATTTCTCCAAAGTCATGGTATATCCAGTGTCACTCCTGTCAAAACCAGTTTTCATGTGCTGGGGTGTGCATGGGATGCTGAACCCACTGCCTTTCATGCTCTGGACCTGTCCAGTAGACCAAGCCACAGTGGTGTAAAAAGTGCTGAGGGGCTGTGTTAGTACAGACCCACACTCACATCACTGCAGCCCCAACAAGATCACACTGAGCCACTGATACTGGCCTTTCTCAAGAGTAACCCCCCTCCCATACTTGTACTGACACTTCACATGCAAGCACTTTTTTATTTTTTTATTTTCATACTTCTCAGCACTCACACACTTCCCTGTGAAAAACATGTACTCCTGTATTCCCTTCTCCACTTGTGTAAATGATGATAACTGTGTTCACCCTTTGTACATTATTAATTGGGTTGCCTATATCTGATCCATAGTGTAGCCAACCTATAAATGGATATGCACAGCCTGGTGCTGGTTTTGCATAGCTCTTGTATACTATGTTGTAAAGTTTATTTATTGATTTGTTTGTTTATTTATTTATTGATTGATTGACTGATATTTGTTAACTGGGAAAGTCCACTGGGTCAGAAACCCATTTTCGGTGGAGGCCTGGAAAGAAAAGTTCTACAAACAATTTGCACAAAGTTCCAGATTTAAACAAAAAACATCATAGTAGCAAACTACAGCACATTTAAATGTAGGAAGAATACAATATAGTTCAAGTTCACACTAATACAAAAATTTGCTCAGCAATATATGACACAGAGCTTAGTTGCCAACCGATATTGAAATGCTTTATGGTATTACACATACATTAATTAAGGAAACAAGTTTAATGTGCCTTATTATTTGTACTGCATGGGCAAGTGGGGTTGTTGAGGTAATGGTTTTTAAAGCTGATTTAAATGTTTTTAAACAGTCAATCTAAGTTATGTGGGAGGGTAACGTATTCCATAGTTTAGCAATGCTATGGGAGTAAAAACTTTGTCCAGCTCTCTTTTTGGGTTTGGTTACATTTAAAAGCTGTTTGCTGGAAGATCTAAGAGTTTGAGTTGGAATATAAATATGTAGTATGGAGTGGAGTGATTGGCAGCAGTTGGATTTAAAAATTAGTTTGTGGGCCATCGACAATTGGCTATAACTGAGGTCGTGGAAAAATTCAAGCCAGTTCAGCTTTGAGATTGCCTGGCAATGGTTTGTGCAGCTAGGCTTGCTTGAAGCAAATTTGGCCATTTTGTAATATCAGGATTGGAGTTTGTTACTAAGTGTCCCTACAGACCCACACTCACACCACGGCTATGTGCAATCTGCTGCTTCTTTGCTAGTGTCACTGCATACTGTGCCACTTCTATCTGACATCATCATTGCTTGTTGCTGGTCCTCCTCTGACTACTCATCTGACACAGTCTCTGCTGCCTGACTTCTGTCTGGCATCATCATTGCTTGTTGCTGGTCCTCCTCTGACTACTCATCTGACTCGGTCTCTGCTGCCTGTTGTGCTGCGAACTGTTGGCTCTGCAAGAACCCTCCCTGCTGTAACTGCTTCTGAAGTATAATATTGTTTAACACATGCAAACAGTATTTTGGCACATTTTGGCATCAGGCTCATATTACAGAGCACTGCTAGATGAATCCAGACAGTGAAAGCATGCCTTCAGCAGTCTAAACTCTAAACACAAGCTCACTAATACTTCTGGTTTGTTATCATGCTCAGTTGCACCCGTTGCCTGTTTGATTTTGTGGATTTCTTACGGATGACGAGAGCCAGGGTTCCAGGGCTTTGCCAGCATCCCCAATAAGATGCCACTGTTGGAAGTCACCTCTCACAAACTGTTGGTGTAAGGCACAGGTATGCTATATGTGAGAGTCATGAAAACTACTTGGGTGGCCTGCAAACATATGTGCATTACAGCTGACCAGACAGCTGATGGTGTGATACCCTTTGCAGTTCACGTACATATTTCCCAGTTCACCAAGTAGTGTCATTATTTCAATGTAGGTACAGTTTATGGACCGCAGTACCTCATGGAAATAGTCTGTATTATAGAAATCCCACATGGTGTTGGTTCTCTCCTCTGGGGGTATGTTGGAACCATATATACTCTCCCACATGATGATACATGACATTCAGAAGCTGATAGAGTATTCTCAAGGCAGAGGCTTGAGCTATCCTTACTGTGTTCCCAGTAGGGTGATGAAAGGTGCAAGTAGCTAATATGCTTAAAGCCACATATACCTTGGTATCCACTAGGATAGGTACTACATAACACTGAGATAGGTACTCCATGACTGTGGGTTAGGTACTCCATGACCCTGGGATAGGTACTCCATGACTGTGGATTAGGTACTCCATGACACTAAGACAGGTACACCATGACCCTGGGATAGGTACTCCATAACTACTATGGGGCTGCAGACAAGGCAGACAGATTTCCACAATTTGTTGGATGGTGTCCCTATCAACATGGTACCAATCTTAAGCACTATTGGATGACTCTCAGCATTTGGGGGCTACATCATGCACCACTGGACATAGCAGTTGCAACAAGAACCTCCCGCAGATACACATTTACTATGGCTGTGGCAACCCCTAACATCACTCCATGATTTACTCATTCTCATATGACCAAGTTCATATATGCAGGTGCAGCTCTTTTGCTCAGCAATTAAATATTTCTGAATTGTTCTGCCATCCTGTTTTCCCTCATTATCATACATGGCACCTCATTATATGGTCATTATATAGCACAACTGACCATATTATTTGGGCAAGCGATGTCATGTAGCTTGGTTTTCTGAATTACACATGCCCTGTGCTTTGAGCTAATTCACTTAGTATGATGCTGTAAAGTTTCCTGAATCCTCCCATTAGTGTTGTTTTACTGTGTT
The DNA here is from genome assembly GCF_019279795.1 of Protopterus annectens. Taxonomy (NCBI): domain Eukaryota; kingdom Metazoa; phylum Chordata; order Ceratodontiformes; family Protopteridae; genus Protopterus; species Protopterus annectens. The sequence goes on from NC_056746.1 coordinate 1,260,512,072, forward strand.
TGTGCATTTGGTGTGTATCTGCGTCTGCCTTGTGTTGTGCCACTGCTGCAGAAAGGGTTTCCCTAAGCAAGAGGCAGAGTTAAGGTTACAGCCAGCAGGTATTAGTAAGGTGGCACAGGGGGCAAAGCTAAAGGTATGAATGAGATAAGCGACACTGAGTTCTGTAAATGACAGCCACCAGTTTGGGGAGGGCACTATCTACTACCTAAATAATTTGTATCAGAACTACTACATAGATGCAATACTACTGACCAGTTACTGGATGCTGTTTCACGTATACATAATGATAACCTTTCCTTTTTAAATTGGATAAGTTCATTTTATTGGAGACATTTTTGCACCTGTGCAGCTCCATCATTATCATACAGAATATACTTACATGACTTAACTACAACAATTGTATTTGACTGTATTTGCAGACTTTAATCCCTACTACAGATTGTGTTCATTATAAAACACAAGAAATAACCAGAAGAAAAAAGTATTTCCAGGATGCCAGGAGTGACAATATATGTTGGTATCTGTTGTGATCACTTTCATGTGGAACTTGAAAAGGCTGTCTTTAATGATTGTGACAGGGAACCACCAGGAACATTTTGATAAATTTAATTTTAAAATACATTTTTCCAAAAATAAATATGCATGGTTAAAGGGTATTTAAGACCATACAGTTTTATTTTTCCCCAATTACTTAAGCTCAGTTTTTAAAGCAAAATGGTATTTTTAAAATACACCCAGCAAACATAATGTAAAATGAAATGGCAGCTATGCAAGTAAGCAAATTCTGTTCTAATGCTACTTCCTGTGTTTTAAGTTTTGCATTTTCTGTTTCAAAAAAAGAAGAATGCATAATGCTTGCATTCAAGACACTCTTATTTGGATTAAAGCAAAACAATAACATTGTGGAAAACAGGAACCACTGAACCAAACAAATACAGCATACATGCTAAAGGCAGACATGTCTTTTGTTTCACAGTCAGCTATATCTCAGCTGATCTATGGAATCAGTATGTGGTATTCTATGAAGCACCACACCCATATTCCCTAAGAGGGCTGAATATACAAATAGCTGTTATTTACCTAACTGCATCAACACAAAGAAGACATTTTTTTCTTTCTTTCTTCAACTCTTATAGGTTCATAGGTAGGTACTAGGCTATCGGCCCAAGGGCCTACATAAGCCTAGCCAGCAAGGTTCCATAGCTTACGCCACCCAAGAAAGTTATTTTCCTGTGCCACTGTCCTGCAGAGTCACAGAAGTGATCCCCGGGGTGTATTTCCTATTTCCCATCCACTCATCAAGTTTTTTCTTGAAGAGTGCTAATGAAGAACTTTGCTGGACATAGATGGGTAGCTTGTTCCAGAGTAATTGCATTAAGGTGACACACGCACACATATCTGCTGGCACAAGCAGAGATGGATCATAGTCAAACAGGGCCCTAGGCAAGGTAATGGACAAGCCCCCCCCCCAGAGACATACCGATATCCCATTACTGGTGCCTCTCCCCAATTACTATAAACACTGCTCAGATGTACCAGTATGCATGCTATTTTCTTTTTTTTATTTTTACAATGACCACAGAGAATTATTTATTAAATATTTAATTAACATTTGTTGACCTGGTTAGTACGACTGAGCTAATTGCCCTTTTTCAGCGGAATCCCGGGAAGAAAAGCTACACACACACACACACACACACACACACACACACACACACACACACACACACACACACACACACACATATATATATATATATATATATATATATAGATATCACACACACACACACACACACACACACACACACACACACACACACACACACACACACACACACAACCATCAAATACAGCAGCTTCTATGACTGTACACCTCAGATACTTGCTTGAGATCAATTGAATGACTAAATTCATAAATAATAGGCCACATGCATCTCAATTCACTGCCATCAGAACCATGCAGTGCAATGCAGTGCAACTCCCCTAAATTAGAGACAAAGATCAAAAAATCAGGAACAGGTTTTAAATATTTTTGTTATATACTTAGAAAGATGCTAGAATAACAGTCCTTGCATTAGCATGCATTTACTGATGGCTACAATGTCTGAAACTCACATGCATGTAATTATTTACTGATTACTATCCACAACAATGTGCCAGAAAGCCACAAATTTTACAACAGACCAAAACGTCTGGCAGTGCAGAGCAATAAGACTCTTAACGAGCTGCTTCCTGTTATTAAGGGTATGGGCTGTGATTCTATTTGACAAACCACGATACTCGGACACCAACTAATACACAAGAAATCCGCTAGACCACTGAGTTCCTCTGTACAAAAAGACTTTATTCAGATAAAACGCTTGTTTAAAAATGCTTTTCATCTGACAGAATCGTTGGACTTCTTCAGACAAAAGAAAAACGTTTGATACAATTCAAATCACGTTTAAATAACCTCCGTCATGTCACCATCCTTAGCACAAGCCATTGTTAGAAGAGTTAGTTCCTGAGGTATAGTCTGTCTTAATCTTTCCCATTCCTGTTTCATGTCTTACATTTGACTGACATTGTGATTGCCTCTTCATGCCACATTTCATCTTGTTCGTGGCGAGGCTGCATGGTAGATACACAAAGGTTTTTTTTTTTTTTTTTTTTTTTTTTAGATCTGAGCTCAATGAGACAGTATAGGTTATGCAGGGCAATAAGTATACCTGCTGCGAATTTTAATTACCTGAAAAAAATTCACTTCCCTCTCTTGACTTTCTTTTATTTGCAGTTGTATTTTATCACATTTTCTGGTATTTACACCAGTCAGCTTATGATCTGTTTATGAACATTTATTCCTATTTATGCAAATGTTCTTGCTCACATAACGCAGTGGTTGCTCTTTTGACAAAATATATTAATATTCTTTATTCATTTTATGGAACAAGTTTGTTTGTTCTTTTGGCCCAACGTATTAATTTAATATTTAGCTGCACCAGGTGCTGTATAGAAGGACAAATCTTTGACTATGGCCAAGATAACCCAGATCTGGTTAGCAGCTTGGATGTTTGACAACATGGCTGGAAGGATGGTAATACCCACCCTGCTGAGGAAGGGTGGGCATCGTCCAGCTCAGGCCACCATTCCTGACAAGATCGCTGTTGTAAGGCAGTGGCAATGTAAAAAGGGTAGGGGTTGATGCAGGGAATGACGTGGGTGTGGCCAACCAAGCCAGGGTTAGTAGTCCTTGTTGATCATGTGAAGTAATGCAAACAAGCTAATGGATGGGCACAAGCATTCCCTACTAGGAAATGGCTGCACACATCACTACCCAAGGGAAGAGGTTAGCATCTTATATACAAAATAGCCAGAATACTAGCAAGAACACCAAACTCTTTAATGTTTGCCTGGATGACATTCTCCTCTAGATGCCTAGTACATCTGAAGGGGAAGCCCCCATTCCCAATAGAATGAATGAACTCAAGTCCACTAGGGGGTGCTTGATGATCAGCTGGCTGAGGATAAAAAAGTACCTAGACAAATTTTATATATATATATATATATATATATATATATATATATGTATGTATGTATATATATATATATATATATATATATATATATATATATATATATATTTTTTTTTTTTCTTTGATCCTGGGCTGTGCCAGAAATACATTTCATTTGATCACTTTACTACCCCAGTTAACAAATACAGCAAATGCACAGAAAAAAATAAAGACAGTAAATAAATGCGTATACAATACACATTCAGTAAATTATAGTTTACTCCATCCATAAAATCTTTAGTGTGCAATTCAGTAGCTATGAGCTCACTGAAAACAAAGTATATGAAGCACAATTTGAGTATATAAAGTAAGTTCAATGATCATGCACAGTCTCACACACACACACACACACACACACACACACACACACACACACACACACACACTGAATAATCGATGATGAGTTTGTTCAAAACACAAAACATTGACCAAACTCTTTGGATATTACTATTATTGCCAGCTAAATGTATTTATTTTATTTATTTATTGACATTTAATTACCAGAAAGCCCGAATGGGTAGAAGCCCATTTTCAGTGGAGGCCAGGGGAGAAAAGCTCAAAATGATTACAAAACATTTTAAGAAAAATGAAGCAAAAACATTTGCAGTTTAAAAAACTATACAATATAGACATAATATAAAAATATTGGTTAAAAATCAATGCAAGTTGTATGGCACTCATTTAATTTTTATAGAAATTTTAGATACTTTGTAGAGAAATTAAAAGTTAGTCTAATACAAACAGGAATTGCAGTATGAAGTGAGGGAAAAACAGATTTATGTTTATATATATATATATATATATATATATATATATGTGTGTGTGTGTGTGTGTGTGTGTGTGTGTGTATTTGGGTCCCTGTCATTTGGTCGACTCACATTTGGTCAAAAATAATTTTATGCAGCACGCTCGACTGAAAGCTCATTTGGTCGAATGTCATTTGATCAAAAATGAAGTATAGCCCCTACCCCACTGCAGTGCGACCCTGGAGTGAAAATATTAAGTAAGGGGGGGTGTGGGGTGTGTTTTGTGTTTTTATGTATTTGTTTTTGGTTTTTTGTTAGTATTTCTTAGGGACTTTAGCGAAAGTGCGAACACCACTAGAACGAACGGGCAATGTCCTCCACTGTGGTGCGGTAGTTATGGACCTTAGGGTTAGGGCTTGGGTTAAGGATAGTGGATAGCTCTACTAGCTATCCACTATCCTTAACCCAAGCCTTAACTCTAAGGTCCGTGACTACCGCACCACAGTGGAGGACATAGGTCCATGACTACTGCACCATGGAGGACATATAATTTCCTCCACTGTGGTGCGGTAGTCATGGACCTAAGGGTTAGGGCTTGGGTTAAGGATAGTGGATAGCCCTACTAGCTATCCACTATCCTTAACCCAAGCCCTAACCCTAAGGTCCATAACGATTTACTCAAGTGGTGTTTGCGAAAGTGCACTTTCAGTGAAGTGCACTTTCGCGTTAGTGGGCATCTACTACTGGATTTTGAAATACTGTAATTTCGATATCCGGTAGTAGACCCCATATATATATATATATATATATATATATATATATATATATATATATATATATATATATATATGTATACACACACACATATACACACACACATATATTTATATATATCTATATATCTATCTATATATATATATATATATATATATATATATATATATACAGTAGAGAGTCGATTATCCAAATGTTGATTATCTGAAACGTCAGTTATCCAAACGCAGCCTTCCAAAGTTTTCACGTAGGAAAAATCATAAAGTCTGAATATGTAAATGTTTGATATATATATATATATATATATATATATATATATATATATATATATACCTATTCATATTTTTTGAGCTTGTAACCCGCTCATGTGTGAAAAATATTTTTTATTGTCCACGGGAATTGCTGAATGGTTGAAAAGTGTATTCCCTGCGCACAGAAAAAATAAGATTTTACAAGTTTTTTTCTTATGCAGTTCAATGTATGTTTGATTATCCAAAACTACCCTAGGTCCCAATTAGTTTTGGATAATCTACTCTCTAATGTATATGTATGTGTGTGTAGATGGTTTCTTTCTGCTTAATTTCTCCAAGTGGTTTGGGTTTCTAATACCATGACAGGAATGAACTCCATTCCTAAATTAAGGTACAATTAAAGTTTATGATTATTTGTATTGTTTCAGTCTTTGATACCAGCCCAAAGTGCTGCGGTGTGCATTCACTCAGAGTTCATCAGATGTAGGTTTGTCTAGATTTTCTGCAATTGACAATTCATCAGAGACATACTGTATGCTGTGCACATACAGTAATTGGTAGCTAATGGATTATTTGTTTATTTATTTATTTATTATTTGTTTATTGAGAAAGTCCGACTTGGAACAAAGCCAATTTGCAGCAAAGGCCTTGGAAGAAATGCTCCAAATGTATGTCTTTGTATTCCCATTACTCACTATATACAGTGTATGCTTACGGGTGGCCTAATGGTTAAGGTGTTTGCCTTACAAACACAAGGTGCAGGGTTTGAGTCTCACAAGGGATAACTGGCTAGGCTTACAATGGCTCACAAGGGCAGTTAGCCTAGTACTAACCTATGAACCTATGAACCTATGAACCTATGGACACAGAGATGTGTGTATCTGTGTAACTTTGCTATCCCCACAACAGCAGTGCACCAGAAAAATATGAGTTGGTTCCGCACCATGTTCAGTAACCCGAAATAAACTGTGTAGAATGCCGTCTGTTATAGTAACATTCTTGAAAATGGGATTAGGGTTTATCTGACAAGACTAAACAGCATAGTGGTTTAGTGTTAAAATCTCTACTTCACAGCTTCAAGGTTCAATCCTAACATCCATCTGCTATCCACATAGAGTTTTCTATGTTATCCTCATGTTTTTGTAGATTGTCTCAGAGTACTCCTATTTCTACCCACCTCCAAGAAACATGTTGTTGACTGGCAGCACTAATTGTCCATATATATGCAGTATTTAACCTTGGTCTTCTTAATGGGTCATAGCTGAAAAGGCCCAAGAAGGATCCATTTACTTACCCAGTCAAAAAGACAAAATCTGCACATCTATAAAAATATTTACTTGTTAAGCCCACAAAAAATGAAACTAAAACTGATTATTTTTCATTTTAGACTTGTAAAATAGCAATTCTGCATTATCCAAAGCTCTTGCCCTGCATTCATAAGCTAACTAAGCTGGATATTGGAACATTCATACAGAATATACAAGGTCACAGCTGCAACCCTTAAACTGATAAGGTAGGCAGTGCTTAATATTTGCAGCCCATTGAAGCACGCCGACCATGTGACTGGAAAGCAGGGTTAATCCTACTGCAGGATATATTTATCTAGGAGGCAATAAAATCTTCTACTGAAAGCAAGACAAACTATGATGAAAGGGAAAGCATTGCATGTGGTGGGGCTGTTCTCTGATGCCATAGCATGCAATGCATGTAAGCCTTGTACCTTTCAAGGTGTACATGCTGTTTTCTCTGAAACAAGGTGCAACCCCAGGTTTTATGTCTCAATGTTCTTAAAGCACACTTAGCTAGAATACAGCAACTGATATGCAATGCCTCATATTTCAGATAATATCCCACTTTAACACACCGTTAGGTGGTAATTATCCAGGGCTAGGCATTTAAGAGCTAAGGTTTGCTTTTAGATCACCTTATTTATTTTGACACAAAAATACATTTTTTTGTGAGCTGATACTACAATTAACAGATGAAATTTTAAAAGTGTATTCCAGAAGATGAATTTACTAAGAGACTGAATAATATTAGTAACTGCTTGAACAATCTATTTGTGCATGGCTTGGTCAGGGGTTTTCACACTGTAGAGCTTGTTTCCAACCCAGTGTCACATTTACCTCTCAGGCAGCTGATATTTTTGCAGTAACAAAAATTTGATTTGCATAACAGTTAAAACATATTTTAGCAGGATTATGAAATAACAACTGCAACATTCAAAGAGAAATTTAAATGTTCAAAGAGTCATTTAAATGTTGGGAGTCATGCTGAAAATTAATATATCATATATAATACATGCATAAAACTTAGCAGCTCATTTACATTTTATATTTATTTTCATCAAAATGTTGTGCTGATCGTACATAGTCTTTTCATGAATAAATCTTATGGACAAAGTCAAACCTACTGTAAGCTATTTTGTAAAGGTGATGCTGCCCATACATACCTGAAAACATAACTCTTATTTGTTTGCATATTTGTTTGCTTATGAATTCCTTCTTCGGGGAGTTCCAGAGCATTCCAGTTCCTGTATAATTTGTATAAGTCAAAGGCATGCAAAACCATATGCACATTAGCCACTTCTGATGTATTTTAAATAACTCAGTATATGTAAGAGTATAAATGAGCTGTATGTATACTGAGGACTCAGAGGCATTCCTATTCAAATTTAAGAAGCTAAAAACAAAGCTAGGAGCTTCGTGCAATGAAAGCCTGAAGGAAGAAGAAGAGCAGAAGCATGGTAATGACACACACACACACACACACACACACACACACACACACACACACACACACACACACACACACACACACACACACACACACACACACACACACACACACACACACACACACACACACACACACACACACACACACACACACACACACACACACACACACACACACAGACACATACACAACACACAGACACACACACACACACATATAAACACATACACACACACACACACAGATACACACACACACATATAAACACATACACACACACACACACACACACACACACACACACACACGCACACACACACACACACACACACACACACACACACACACACACACACACAGACACATAGACACATACACACATACATATACACGCGCGCACGCACGCACACCCACACACACCCACACACACACATGCATATATACAGAGCAGACTGCTGTTATAGGTTACTGATACGGAGTGAAAAGGAGAAAAGCCTCCGTGCTCAACCTTGACATTTCTTACTGCTGGAGTGAGGTCAGCAAATGGTACCATAGCTAGGAGGGTGGGACAAAGGGGGTGAATGCCCTGAGGACAAACTTTCATCATGATCTTCTCTCTCGTGAAAGCACATAAATTATCTTTGTATAATTAAATACACCTCTCCCCAAAATAGACACACACACACACACACACACACACACACACACACACACACACACAGAGATACACACTATAAAACAGTCTCCCTTCTCCCACTATAAAACACACAGTGGCATGCTTAGTAATGCCTACTGATGACCTCACCTGCGCATGCATGAACCACTCTGATTAGCACGATCCATTCTAATAGAGTCTCACACTAGTTGCCTGAGCTAGTCATGGTCCAACATTTCAGTCACTTCCCTTTACATCTTTGTCCCTGTATCTGGAATGCCAGACTGCTCCAGGCAGGTTTACATTCCCTGCCTTTCCAAGCTACACCTTCATTATTTCTACCAGTCTCTTGTCCTCAGCCATTGGTATATTTGGGGACTGACATCACTCTACTAGCATTTCCTTCTACTTAAACTCTGAAGCACTTACTATAGGTTCTGACCCTTGCTGTTCCCTTGCATCCCTTTTTGGAGTGCTCTTCCTCCTGCTCCCTGACCCCTTATTTGATGTCCTTTTTTATATAGCTCACTATTCCCCCTCCATCTCTTTCATCTCCTGCCATTCCTGGACAACTCTTCCCAATGCACCTCTATATCCCTCTCCACACTCACTATGGGCTCATGTTTCTGTGATATAATCAATATTCACCATACCTTCCCGCATCACTTTGCTTATCTCTCATAATCCTTCCCAGACTCCCTGCACTGTGCAGTAATGCTATCCAGTCATGTGTCAAGTTACCCATGTTGGTTCCTCTGTTATACTCCAGACCTGTTTTCCATTTCTGCCTAATACCTTAGAACTTACCCCACTCCCTTCAGATTCTGTCACATGACTCTATCTTCCATCTTAATGGTGCAGTAATTAAAATACATCTTTTTAATCCATATCTGACCACCGTCCCTTCTGGGCCAAGATGAATTTTGCCATTGACACATAGCTGATCTCTCTGCATGGTCTCCCCAATCCTCCTAAAAGACAAAAAACCTCTTGTCCATTGCCATATCCAGTCATTGCATTCCTCATCCTCTCCTTCCTGTCCATGATGGCTGCTGACACAGGTGGCATTTCTACATCTCTCTGCCAGCTCTTAGGCCTGCTTGATATGATCTCGTCTGCCTTCTGTAACAGGTTGTTGGTGACTATGCACCTCAACAAGCATTCACCTTCATCACCTTAATCACCTTCTTCAGTGATCTACAATAGGAGCCAGTCTCACTGTAGTCCGCTGTCTACTTTGCCCCTCATGAGGACTCTAAGCCTCTTGGCCATTGAGTTTCCAGTCACCAAATCCCTTTCCTCTAGACTCACACTGGCTCTCCTCTCCTCCCCTTCTTATCCCATGTCATTTTCTCCCCCTTTCAGTCTCTGTGTTGGATGCTCCTCTCTCTGTGGTGCACCCGATCCTTTTTCTGCTGCTCTTGTATTCATCCTCCAAGACCTATCTAGTGTTGTTCCACTCCTTGCTCCCTCTCACTTATGCAAATTTCATCATCTCTCCTCCTTTTCCTCATTCCTCACCTACTTTTATTCTCTTTCACTGCTCTTTTACCATTTTCTTTCTATCCATCCATCTGCTTGACTTCCCACTGCCTACACTGTTGTCACTAGTACTGGTTCCTGCATGACTACCATTAGCTGTGCCTCCCTTCCTCTCCTGTCGCTGTTCTTGGCCCCTATCTTTCCATCTTGGCATCCATCTCCTTATGTCTTTCATGGGCACTTCATCAGCGTTTTCCATTAACCTCACTGTCCACTGTCTTGCTTGCCTGTGTTCTTCAAACAAACTTTGCACTCTTCCTTCTATCTTCTGTCTGCCTCTGTTCTACCACATCCTTTCTCTTTACCTTCCACTGCTTCTTCCCTCCAGTCCAGCTCTCGGCACTTTTGCTTTTGACTTGTCAAGCCACTACAATATTTAGCACCCATATGTTTTTCTGAAACTCCATCATCCGCTTTCAGACCCCCATCCCCTACAATTGCAAAGCTTTCAGAGCCAAATTCTAACCCCATCATTTGAGCTCTGCAAGAAACTATAATCCCCATGCAGTCTGTACTGCTTCTTTCATCCTCCCTATCATTGGCTCCCTATCTATTTTCCTTTTATACAGTAAACAATTAGGTTTGTCTCTCAAGTCCCTTTACTAACCAAATATCAAATGCTAGGCAAGTGATATGTTAATAAATGCTTAAGTGTAGTAGGTAAGCAAATAGTTAATAAACGAAAAATGTGCACTAGTATTTTTTTTCTGTTTTAAATTACATTTTCTACATAGATTCATCACCAAATTCACAAATCTTTAAAGTGACAGATGAAAAAATTATTCCTAATTCTATTTAAATGAATACCAAGCACACTGCTACGCTGTTTTTAGCCTCAAGTCTCACAACAGAAGTTAAAAAGTAAAATTGAAACTGAAATAACCTCTTGCTTAACAATAAGCATTACTTTCTGCAATCAGGTGGTTTCATAGAAGCTGGCTATACATGCCTCTAAACTTAAGAGCAAAAACATTTTTAAGCTACATATTTAAAAATATTTTATGAAGGTAGAAAAATAAAAAAAAATCTGGTCATGTTTAGCAGTATTACCATGGTGCTGTTTGTTTTTGAATATTCCCATGCCTTAAAATGCTTCCAAATGCTAAACATTAAGTATAAGTATCTACAAAGACTACACATTTGATTGATTTTACAATGAACAAGTCTGCAGTACATCAGAAAATGAAATCTAAACCAACAGCTGTACAGAGATGTTCATAGCTTCATACGTTCATAGGTGGATACTAGGCTATTGGCCCATACCTCTCAAGTCAATCATAATGCAGGACAAAGGTCTAAAATCAGGGACAGATTTTAAAATATTGATCCTATAAACTTAGAACTTTGCTAGAAAAACCGGCTTTCCATTTGCATCTATTTTCGGTAGGATATGAAATCTGAATAAATGCATGTCACTATTTAATAGTATAAATCCTCAATCATTTACCTGAAAACCATGAATTATAAGAAAGTCAGTCTAAAAATATGAGTCAAAAATCTGGGCGTTCTGGGAAAATGTGAACAGCTGAAAGCTATGTATCAGCACAAGAGCATTAAGTCACTCCAAGCTTACCCCAAATTTACCAAAATATTGCTCACATGTGTCAATACCTTGAGGAATTTTATGAGTTGCGATATAGGCTTGAACACATTGAGTGTTCACTAGCTGACCTCTCAATAAGGAACATAGATATCAAACTAAGCATAAATTTGCAATTTCCCATCCACTAGTTCAAGTTTTGTTTGAATATGTTTAGGGATGAGCTTTGCTTCACATGAATGGTAAGCCTGTTCCAGAGAAAGGGTAATCTTTGAGACACATACTTTTCCCTTCAACATGTCCTGTTTATGTCACCGATGAGGTTATGGCCCTTAGAATGGGTATTTATGATGCTGTTTGTTTTGTGGATATGCAACAAATCTATCAGTATGGGATCAGAAGATGTCTTGTAGGTTAGGCATAGATCGCCGAGCAACAGTCTGTAGAAGACAGAGTACAGGGATAGGGCTTTCAGATGGTCTGCATAGGACTTCTTGTTTATTCTCTGCATTCTTTTTGTGTGTAGAACCTCTGTGGTCTCTCAAGCTGCTTCAAGTGCCTGGTTAGGTAAATGCTGAAGGGTACATTGTACACAATAATTGGTCTGATGAGAGCTGAGTACAGTGGAATAATGACCTCCTTAGACATGGATGCCATGCCCTTAATTAAAAGTTATGTAAATTATGTAAATCAACACCAAACCAAAAGATTAAAATGTAAGCCAATAGCTTCTCAATTAGTACTTCTTTAAGAAGTCAACAAATGTAGCTTAATACAAAATCAAATAAACTTTTTGAATGTGAGCTTATAGAATGATGTAGCTAACAGTTCCTTTCCTTCTAACCATCTCTTCAGAAGTAGTTTTCTCTCTCTCATTGGTACTGTTTATACTCTTTTCTTTCATCTTTTTGTCGGAACCAATCGTCCCCTTCTAGACGATCAGCCCATATATTCTCCATCACCATGGGTGAAGGTTGACCAGGATGGGAAACCATTTCAATAATCATCAGGGATTTTGTGAAGTTTTCTGATTATGGTCCTAAATCCCTGCACACAACTGATGAGGTGACAGGGAGGGACATATACTGAAATGACCATGGAGGACTTCCCCTCATTTCTTTAAGGGGCATTCCTTTCAAGAAGCCCTGCTCCCCAAGCCATGAGTGGTTGTTTACCCTGTCTCCAACAGGGAAATTGCACCAACTCTGTGTGCCTGCAGGTGTGCACAAACATCTCCACAGCCCCAGGAGAGACGAGCATGACACAGCCTTTCATCCCCCCCCCCCCCCGCCTGGTTCCTCTAGTGCTGGATCTGATAATCAGACTCCAGTCACCTGCGTCACAGTCATGGCTCCAACCTTCTGCACCCCAGAGCTAGACTTGTTGTTCGTGCTGTTCACAGAGAGGGTTGTTAACCCATTTGGTGGACCAATAAAACAAAGGAATCCATACAGGTGTCCAGGCAACATGGGACATGTAGTGAAACATGAAGGGGAAGAGAGAGGTGGAGGGTGATATAATGTTAAATAGATAAAGTAGACCGGATAAGTTAACTGACTCATTATGCTGTCAAACAAATGTAAGGTAATTAATCTCCCCTATTAAACAAAGACTAAAGACAAAAAAAGAGCACATGTAAAGTTGCCTGATTGTACATCTACAGTTTAAATGTGCAGAGCTCAATCCTTTAGTTGTTAGTGCAATGAGCTATAAAAGTATGTGCGATAAATATAAAAAGGAAACATTCTTGTTCATATTTTGAAAATAAATTACTTGACACGTTAAGAATCTCTTCTTGAGCAAAACCGTTAAGAGCACGCTGAAATAAAATGTGTGCTCATGTTCAGGCAGCAGTCATACATGAACTACGAATCGATGGCATGAGTCCTTACAATGGTACTCTTGGAGATCAACAGTATCAAGTTTAAGTAATCACTAAGTATACACAACAATGTGAGCATGGTATGAAAAGTGTAGTATCAGGTTTGTAGAGCAAAAACATTGTGCAGTGCAAACTGTTTAACAAATGACTAATGTCTACACACTGAATAAATGAATATTGACCGGACATCAGCAAACCATCAGGTGTAAAAACTGGACAAGCCAAATGTTTGCTGGTAAGTATCTTTATAGTTTATTTTCTGTGACATAACTTTTTACCCTTCCAAGTAACCAACTTTGATGTCACTGCAAAATGTATTAGTTTTGCACATTGGTATAACCAGTTACTGGATCTATTTTTAGAAATAATTTAAACGTTTGAACATCTTCTAGTAGTAATCTGTTTCAGGTACATGGACCCATATTTTCTACACAGGTGAATAATCATTCAGAGAAAGAAACACCATTTGGGGGAAAAAACTATGCACTGCTTTGTCAACATGTAACGGGATTATTATTCATTCCACAGTTTGGTTCTGCTGACAGTCAAGTACAGCCAGGGCAGAAGCAATGAAGAAGGCAGAAAATGGGACTGAAGTCTATAAGGATCAGATCTAAGTGCCCCCAAAGTTGTATTTATTAACTTATTTAGAATATGTTATCTTGGATAGAGCACGGATCCAAATGGACCTTTTTCATGCCAGTCTAGTGTTTACAAAGAACAGGTTTACATACACATATCTACAACATGCTATGACTAATAGACAAAGACAAAAAATGTAAAAAGAAAACACATCCAAGATAAACATATATTCACAATATATACAAATGTTATAAGCTAGGAATTACAGAGGGATAGTGTTGGCCTTGTGAGGATGTAAGGGGAAAGGGTGTGCAAGAAAAAGAGAAAAATGAGATGCAGACGGGGAGAACTGAACAGCAGCCACAGATTAGCGGGTGAAAATAGTTATGATGAATTGATATGCAGAACTGAAGCTTAATTGACACATATGCTAGAAAAGTGAATGTAGCTTCATTTTGAAGGAATGTTTTGTGTTGCTCTATCACAATAAATTTAAAGCAATGGTCAGGGTACTCCATAATGTGGCAATATAGGGCATTCGTTATTTTTTTCTTTTTAATATAATAACAGTGTTCATAAATACGAGTTCTCATTTTACATTCAGTCTTCCCAACGTAAAACGCCAGTGAGCAAGTAAAGCCAAGTACTAGGAGAGGTCCATGGCAAGTATGGCTGGAGAGAAAGGAATTATATTGGATTCTCCGGTTGAAAGCAGTTGGGTGCTCAGGACTAAATGATCTTGCCTCTTTTGGTTGTATTTTAAAACTAAGAGCCCTGAATAGATAATGGTAGGTGATTTGTGATATATATGTGTATAGTTTTTATATTTTGAATTACATACACTATATATGTTTCATTTTAAATTTGTGGAGTTGAAGGCTGATATGTTTTTAAATGTTAACTGAGTTTATGATGTCAGACCTTGTGGTTTTTAAAATGCATTCGGTTATGCTTGTGCCTTGTCTGATGAAGTCTTGATATTGGTCAAGACGAAAGCGCTTACAATAAATTGTTAAGGATACGCTTCCTGGCCTTGGTGTATTTTTTGTGTTTTAAATTCTTTCTACCTACACCATGACTGAAACTTTATTTTGCAGTTTAACAAGTTTCCATGTATAACATAGGTTAAATTAACCCACTTTATGATCCAGTTACAGCCTGAACAAAATCATGAGTAGGGGAACAAATTCATTTTTTTTCTTATTTCCAGGATAAAATAAGTTGTGTTTAAGTCTTAATGTTCAAAGGTGGCCAAACAGTACATCCCAATAAACTACGACAGGTGAGGCATCATGACCTGGTGTTCATGGTGCACTTTTAAATAACTTCCCCTTCACATTTATATGGTATCTATTTTCTCACCCTCAGCATCTTCCACCCTAAAAGAAATGTCTTTTGGTTTTTCCCAGTTAGGGTTCGCCACAGCGGATTACCAGTCCATAGATTGATTGACAGTGGAGTTTTTACGGTGTCGAGTTGCAAGTCCTGCACCCAACCTTCACAGAAGGCACACTCACACACATACGCACCTAATTGCATGTCTTTAAAACTCACTCGACTGCAGGGAGGACATGCATACTCTAGACAGAAGGTGCTCCAGCTGAGAATCAAACCAGAGAACCTCTTGTTAGATGACAATGCTAACCACTGCACCACCTCCATCATAAATTATTATATTGTGACAAAATGTATTTATTTATATATTTCATTTGCTGACTGGGATAGTCTGAGTTGAGCTTAATAGCCCATTTTCAGTGGAGGCCTGAGGAGAAAAACTTTAACCTTTCACACAAAAAAAAAGAAAAGAAAAGAAAAAAATGGGACAACGTAAGTGTCGTGCAAACAGAACACTGTTGCGTATTTTTTTAAATGTTGAGTGTCTTCTTTACTGTGCTTCCTACTGAGGTGAGAATTAATTTACTGAAGTTCAAATATTGCTAAAAGAAAAATTCTTGTTGATTGCATCAGTCTGTAAAAGGCAGTATACAGGACTGATCACTGCTATTCAGTTGCCAGAAGGAAGTGCACTAAGTTTCTCTTGGCACTCGTATCGTCTTAGCTACTAATTTTGTATTTCTCAGGTTTCAAAATGAGTAGCTAAAAAAGAAACAAACAATGCATTTCTGGATTTATGCAATTATATATTTCTGAACTTTGCAACTAGATCAATGTTTGTTTTGCAAGATGCTTTTATCTGCAGTCAGTCAGCTGGGTCTATATTACGAGATCGAAAACCCGTTTCAGCGAACACCAGAACACTGACACGTATAGTGCGAACTACGGTAATGGCGAATGTTCAAAAACATGAAACACGAAATGCTGAACTGTCATGGTTGGCCCATCTGCGGTATAGCTCTATAAGGTAAATGTGTGATAGTTACAGACCTTATGGTTAGGGTGCGGGTTAAGGTAAGTGCATAGATAGGTTATGTATGTAAGGTTTAGTGTAGGGTTAGAAGTAGGGTTTTGTTAAATGTATGTGTGTGGATTATTTGTTTTGTTTGGGTATATGTCTGTAGGGTAATTGTGCGAGAGTTACGGACCTTAGGGTTAGGGTGCAGGTTAAGGTAAGTGCATACACAGGTAATGTATGTAAGGTTTACTGTAGGATTAGAAGTAGGGTTTGGTTAGTGTATGTATGTGTTTTATTTATTATGTTTGGGTATGTAGTATGTAGTGCGCGGTGGTGTTGGCCGACTATGACGGTTCAAGATTTGAAATTTCGCGGTTTAGGGGGTTCGGCGTATTTGCGGTTTGGACTAAGTATGTTGGTGTTGTGGTGTTCG